>NC_090445.1:1621026939-1621328884 GCF_031143425.1 Pleurodeles waltl
GGCCTAAGTCTTGGTGCATGAGTCAAGGCCTAGCTCTTTAAACAAGGTCTAGTACCATGCCACTAAGCTTAGCACCTTGAGTCAAGAGCAAGTACCCTGACACATGGTTTAAAATTAAACTGGGCACCCTGGCACTAGGATGAGCATCTTCCTCATTCTGTGTCAAGCACCCCATATGTGATATCGAGAAACCACGCACCATGCCACACACATATGTGAGCTCAAGCACCTTGACAATTTGGCGAGCATCCCCCTTATATTATGCCCAGAATCCGATATGTGAACTCAAAAACCCTAAAACAAGACAGCGCAATATAAGAGAAGAAATATAACTTTGATGCAAAGCATTTCTCGGAACTTAGGCTGGGGCGCCTCGTTCCTTCAGTGTTCAATAATAACTCTCCAACGGGTTATTGTGTAATCAATGCCGCGTCCGAGGCCCTGCACAGGGAGCACTTCTGTGCCCAAAAGCGATAGGTGCTCAATCTTACCGTCAAGATGTGCAAAGTTTAATCTCTGTAATGACTACTGCTGCTGCTGACTCCAGGACTCCACCGGCTCTCTAACTGGAAGTGCCTCCTGGGGTCCAGCGTAGTGACTCATACTGAGAGCAGCAGCAGCAGGGCCAGGCACCCTTCGAGCTATTGGTTTGCTTTTATTTTTGACAGCGCGTGGGAGAGGAAGCTTTCCAATCAATGCCTCTCCTACGCACAACAGCCACGGGACTCCGACTTTATCGCATGGCGAGCAGGGGGCGGGGTTCCCCTGAGTGTCAGGGCTGTAATTTATAAAATGCATGCTCACACCTCATAAAAGGTATATGTGTAACAAAACTTAGGGGCAAAATTGATATGTGAAGTTCATCAGCTTGAGTTTGATGAAAAATAGGAGCCAATTGTAAAACTGGTTTATAACGCAGGCTCCTGAGGGGATGTTGGCAAAATGATAACTGACGTCAAACAGAAGCGAGGCACTTAATGTTTGTTACTGTGAAATGTCTGGATGTACTTTAGTGAGTGACTGTAGTTCCGTCTTCAGAGGCCTTGCTGCAGGCTGTGTGGGAATCAGTGCTTTATTTGTAAATAAAAACGTGCCGGTGCCCAAAGCTCTCCTCTGAAACACGCGGCTATTGCAAATCAATGTGCGAGCACAGAATACTGAGGCAGCTTAATCCTGAAGCCATTTTGGGTCTCATTAATCCATTTACAGCCACTCCCTGCCCCCTTCAGCTCACTCTTGCAGCTTTCTGCTTTCTTCCTTTGTGACGCCTTTTCGTTTTTCTCTTCCTCTGTCTTTGCTGTATGTGTCTTTTGCTCACATTAAATGCCTGAGGCAGAAAAATAAGTACCTGCCCTTAAAAAATAAGTGCCGGCTCCAGGTAAGCAATGGTGGGAATGAAATGACAAACAATAGCTCACTGTCTACCCAGCAAAGAGGTCTGCTACTTCTTAACATTGGACCCACGGACAAGTTGGGGTTCCCAACGCCGCCTCAGGGGATCCAGGACTGTGTAGTTAAATTAAATGCATTTAGTAGATTAATAAAATACACATATGAAAAAAACAAAATAGAACATTTGAAATATGAAACAATTTTCAATTGGGGGATAAATATTAAGGTGGTATTATAAGCTTAGTTTGTGGGAGCAGTACAAGTACATCAAACAGAATGTGGCATGGACAACTGGTGGCCCCGAGTAAAACACGGGTTTACAGGACAAAAGCGAATATGCAAGAAGAGCAAAAAAGAGAAAGTGATATGCTAGAGACCAGCATACTGCTTTGTCTTTTATGAGTAAAGCCTAATATGGAAATGCTCCTACTTTCCAAATGAAATTCATATTCCATTTTGTGTATTTTTTGATTGTGAATTAAATCAAATCTCGTAATTTGTTGGATCTATAATTGTTTCTGTATTTTTGTGTATTGTTTTGAGGTTCAAATAATAGAAATTGCCTTGGCAGGGGCCCCCAACTACCAGTATGCCAGTAGTGATTCCCTGGTGGCAGTAGTGGCTGCTGGCAGAAAGGAGTGGGGTTGCAGCGCACAAAGCAATGGGCACGGGGAGCAGCGTGCGGAGCGGGGGCAGCAATAAAAAATAAATAAATACACTTAGGTGCTACCTCTGTGTTCCACCACTCCAGCTGCCTCGTTCCTCTCGTCTTCTTTCTCCCTCCCTACCGAATCCCAGCACTTTCTCTCATGCTGTTACCAGCATGAGAGAAGCTTGCAGGATTGACCTGAGTGGGCACAAATGCCACTCAGGGAGGGACTGAGACACTGCGCTTGGTCTCCACCCGGCTGTGCAATGCAGCGTGGTGGAGAGTTCTAAGTGCGTAAGTCAGTTTGGCTGGACTAGGACAGCTGGCCAAACTGACATGCACACTTAGAAGTGCACCACATTCCCCCCCCCCTTGCTGATGTTGAGTATGCTGGCCCCATCCTATAAAAGTAGAGAAATAAAGTGATAATAACATACTTTTATTATAAAAAAATTCTGCTTTTAGCAGCGAGGCAATGCTCCTCCACCATTGCGGAGGGGCTGCCCCTGATTGGGGGTCCACAGAAGTCAAAAGCTTAAGGGCCGTTGCAGTAGGATATATGACACATTGCTGATAGACCCTACATGTAAGAGATTGCATCAGGTTGAAGATGCCACAACAGGGCTACTAGCTTCAGGGTTACATTACTTTATAATTTATTATGGAATACAAATCTATTTCTATGTCACAGACTGACTGGGTGCAAATGTTCTGTTGGGTCCAACCATTCCCTAAAATATTACAACAGTGTGTGAAAATTTTATCATGCAGGAAAACCTTTGCTGACTTTCTCATTGCCGGTGTTTATGTAGTTTGCAGTGTTACCTGTTTTCGATTGGTCAACGTCTCAACATACCTCTGAACCGCAGCAATTACCGGCACAGCATTTGAGCTTGCACTGGCTGGAACTCAAGTCAATACCTTGCTCAGCTTTCCATTGTATGTGACATCTGGAAAGGCACTTCAAATTAACTCCTAAAAATGGGAATGTGTGCATTACTAAACGAATTACGAAATTCCAATTTTCAGACAAAAGTAAGAACGTAAAACTGGGAGGTCTTGATATATTTTTTTGAGTTATTTTAAGAAATGTAACTTTGTGATTTTCCACACCAATGATAACACATGCACCAAGGGATCTGCACCGTTTCCCTTTCATAAAGTAAAATGAAAATTCAAATTAGGTTTTCTTCTTTTCTTTGATGAAGCTAGATCTTTCTTGAAAAATTTAAAAATAACTTTCAGTGGAGCACAACTTTGTAAGTTATGAGACAATGTGGACTTCTAGTGCCTACACATTCTATGGCAGAAATGTGGAGAAATGTGGCACTGGAGAATACTGAGGAGTAGGAGGCAGTGGCATAAAGGCCAACCATGCATTGAAACTCGTCAGAAGTATTGTTAGCACTAATAGTCACTAGATTGTACAGCTGAGGTATATCACCTGGCGATGCCTATGACATAACTTGGTAGCTGGGGGTAGGTAGTTGTTTTTGCAGAGGCTGGAAGAAAGATGTTAGTGCTAGTGATGCTAAAGTTTACACAATGGTTGATGTGATGCTACTTTGGGAATGTTTGACAACACCAGGTCATTAGCAACTTGCAGAACATGTGAACCGCTCAGCAGAAAACCAGAACCCTCTTTTTCTTTGTCTCTGTGAGGAGACAATACAGACAAGGTATCTCAAATTGGAAGATTTTTTAAAAGGCCAGACTTGTACAACAGTCATGGAAATTAAATTGTAATCATTTTGGGCCAGATGTAGGTAGGTATCCGATTGCGACTTGCAATTTGCGAGTCATAGCGACTCGCAAATTGCAACTCGCAATCCGAGATGCAGAAAGGTGTCTCAGACACCTTCTGCGACTCGCTATGAGGTCGCAAAGACCCACCTCATGAATATTCATGAGGTGGGTCGCAGTTTGCGACCCCATAGCGAGTCTAGGCACTCACGGGGATGGTGGCCTGTGATAGAGCGTTCCGACCTAATAAATTACCTGTATTGGGACGCTCTTGGGTCGATGAATCTTTTGACCAAGTGGGGCTCTCTTCACCCGAGAGTAATCAATTTAATCAAATCAATAATCAATAACGAACATAAGCAATACCCTGATCAACATAACACTTCACAATTAATCCAGAAAACATTTCGGCGAACCATGACCTTTCGGCCATGAATAACCACACCAGTTTATTCAAAGTTAATGAATTTATTTCCCTATATTAACAAAGCTAGCACAATATAAATGTGTCTCAACACCAAGGCCCTCATTCTGACCTTGGCGGGCGGCGGAGGCCACCCGCCAAAGTCCCGCCGTCAGATTACCGTTCCGCGGTCGAAAGACCGCGGCGGTAATTCTGACTTTCCCGCTGGGCTGGCGGGCGGTCGCCTTCAGACCGCCCGCCAGCCCAGCGGGAAAGAGGCTTCCACGATGAAGCCGGCTCGGAATCGAGCCGGCGGAGTGGAAGCTGTGCGACGGGTGCAGTTGCACCCGTCGCGTATTTCACTGTCTGCGCAGCAGACAGTGAAATACATGTAGGGGCCCTCTTACGGGGGCCCCTGCAATGCCCATGCCAGTGGCATGGGCACTGCAGGGGCCCCCAGGGGCCCCGCGACCCCCCCTACCGCCATCCGGATCCCGGCGGTCCGACCGCCGGGATCTGGATGGCGGTAGGGGGGGTCGGAATCCCCGCGGCGGTGCAGCAAGCTGCGCCGCCGTGGAGGATTCAATGGGGCGGCGGTACACTGGCGGGAGCCCACCAGTGGTGCCGGTCCGACCGCGGCTTTACCGCCGCGGTCGGAATCCCCATTGGAGCACCGCCGGCCTGTCGGCGGTGCTCCCGCGGTCCTCCGCCCTGGCGGTCAAAGACCGCCAGGGTCAGAATGACCACCCAAATGATATATGTAAATGAACATTAATAACTGTCCATAACGGCGAAACAGATGCAATCTATGCAGCATTTGAATAACAATGCATTCGATAATAGCAATGCAAATCACTAAAACTATAATCTGTAATGAGCTAATTGCATACATTGGTCAGCATAACAAGGTCTCAAATTGCATCGTGCAACAAATGAATCCTCATCTAACCTCAAATTAGCATCTGCATGTGGGACTTCATGCAAAAACAATTTAGCAACATTGATTTGGAAAACTCCTAACTAGGGCTCTTATCAAAAATCAGCAGTTGGTTACCTAAAAAGAACACAATGCAATTGTACAATTTCCTTTCATATTTACCAAATTCAATCAGCATTCAAGGAAGTCTTCGTCTCACAGGTACCGGTTTCGATCAGCATGGGACGGGGCAAAGGGGGCAGGGTGGACGGGGCAATTGCCTCACAGCGGCAAAAAGGACAAAACTATTACTTCATGCAAAGGGACGAATCAAAGTTAAAATCTCTAGGGCGAGAATTTCTTAAAGTCTCTTTCTCTCGATTAGAGAAAGCATCAAAGTCTCATCGAACATCAATTGGCATCGTAGAAGATGGCAAAATGACGAAGTCGGCAATAGCGGGTAATGGGCTGGTAAAGGCGCATGTCGTAAAAAAAATGGCTGCTTTCTTCTTGTGCACCAGGTTTAAATAGACAACAGTTCAAATCCAGTAGGGTCTTCCATTGGAGAGTTCATAGGTTGGCTTCAAATTGTCCAATCAAAAACTACAGTTCACAAGCTTCTACCTAAGCATACATTATCCTTGGAGTCGGGAACGTAAGTTGCAACATATTTTACCAATTAACTCACTTTCAGAGCGTCCATTGTCTGCACCTGCAGATTGACCTTGGAGCAAAGAAGAAGATGCCAGGCTGGCACGAAACCTTAAAGATAAGCATGTGAACCGATCTCACTGGAAAAGTACAGCTTCAAGCAAGAATACACGTTTTATTAGCACATTGGAAAAACACGAGCATCTAAACCGTGAGACAGGCAACTAGGCCAAAGCCTCCACTAAAGTTATGCTAAGCTAAAACATTTCAAACAAGCAAATCATGGCACACGTTTACGGTTATGTCAGATTAGTACAATTCTAATACATCATGTTATATAAAGCACGCTTATAAATGTTGGCGAACTACTCTGAGGGCACATTTGTCCCCGTACAATCTTTACTTGATTATTGCGGCACCACGTTTATGCGCTAATAAATGTAAAACCTTCATTTCTGCGTCATCAATCCCTCCTCTGATGACTACTTGTCATCACACAAAACTATTCCCACAAATTTTATTCCATTAAAATTCTGTCAGTTCTCTCTGCCTTTTAGTTCCCCTTGTTCTTGCTTTGTATTCTTCTGCCATTCTTTTCATCATTTTCTCTTCCTTCCTTCTTTTGATTCTTGCCATGATCATTATTATTCCCCTTTTTATTCCCCAAATTCCAAAGATACAAATCAGTACTATTAATATTCCCTGTATTATTTTTAATAATATTCCATTCCAAATGCCACCAAGCCAATTTCCCACTGAAGCAATTCCCTTTCCAACCTTCTCCCACACTCCTGGTTCTTTCAATTCCTTCAAGTCTGCACTCTCTTTTGTTAGATTTGCAAGCATTGTTTTAATTTTCACACTGTTGTCTGGAATATACGTGCAACAGTGACGCGCACCAAGCATTTTGCAAACGCCGCCATCCTTTGCTAAAAGAATGTCGAGGGCAAGCCTGTTTTGAAGAGTCATAGCTCTTTCTGCTGCAAGTTCAGCATCCATCAGGATTATAGCACCTGAAAACTTTGTCAACATGTTATCCACTATAGTAGACAACTTTCTTATTTTGATGGAATTCAACACAACTCCCAATGAAGGAATCATGGCTCCAAATATATCTCCTACCACAGCAGCTGCGGTCTCTCTTTTCTGGATACGATGAGATCCAGACGTCTTTGGAATCACCAATAGGTCATCCAGTTGATAAACCTTTGGGAACACTATACCCAAATAACATCTCCCCCACCATCCCTTTGGAAGACGATAATAGGAATTATGCCCACAAATGTAATATACACCCGGTATGACAGGGTCAAGTCCGTTCAGCATGAATGTCCATTTGGCCTTAAAGATAAACGTATGTTTACATTCACTCGCTCCCACAAAAATGTTGTCATAATAAGACTCACCACGATATATACAAAACTTCCCTACATGCCAAGCATCTAAAGCTATTCTCCCTTGTGTTTTTATTGCGGCAAAAGCATAATGATCTACTGAAGTCCTCTTACTTAGCTCTTTTTCTAATTTTGCATTCATTTGTGCCCTTCTATCATCTGTGTGATCTAAAAAGCTTATTTCTACTGCAGAGAGGGAGCAAGTAAGGTTTTCCCTATGTGCATGAGCTTTTTCAAAAGGTTGCATTGGCTCGAAAAATTCCCTCATTATTTTAGCATCCCAATCTTTAGCAATCTGGCTTAGCTGCGTGATTATAGGAACATATGCAAAAGTAACATCATAATTTGAGTAAAAATACTGTATGTGAGTTTGACCATAAAATCTAGAAGTTACTAAACTACATGTAATCCCATATGTAAGAGGCATGTGGTGATAAGTCACCCCTTCCGTTACCGATGTCGGTATCTGTGTACACACATAACAATCTTTCGCATCCATAGTCTCAACATATTCTGTTAGCAAGCGATAGAAAACATTATACGAAAGTTACTTCTTATCATGCAAGTGTCTCTCATCTAATTCTAGTCTTTTCAATGCGGTTAGTTCAGTGACAGTAACAGGAGCAGAAGTAGAAGCATCAATTTTCTCATTCTCACCCTTACCACGCGTTGCAAGCACTATTGCCATTATTATTAGTACACATGCAGCTATCAAGCCTATACACGCATATTTACAATATTTCACTCTACTGTTTTGTGTCATGATCTGTATAGAATCAGAGAGCTAGAAGCACTTATAAAGAAAAAAAACGAGTTAGCAATTTGTTACAAAGCTTGAACGAGCGCAATGTTTACACAGTTTTCTTCAGGAGCCCAGTCACTTATCGGTTAGCAGCATTTGTCTCAATTCGGCAATAACTCAGTTTCTTTTTTTTTTTTTTTTTTCAGTTAGCAACGTTGTCTCAATTCGTGTTTAAGAGTCAATCAGGTTTTCAAAGTCTTATCAAGTTAGCAAATGTCTCATCCGGTTTAGCAATGTCTCAGCTGGTTGTATCACGTTAGATTATAGCAAGCAATGTCATTTATCAGCTTTTTTTTTTTTTTTTTCAGTCAATAGTGTCCATAAAACTTTTCTTTTCTATTGGTATCTCTTCTTCTTCGTTCTCGAGGCTAAGAGATACAAATTCGTCGGTCCAATCGTCATTGACTACATATGCCCATTCTGGACCGGAATATCTCCTGTTTGGTATCCTTTTCCTTTTCAATTTTGCATCTCTCTTTGATTCTGCCTCACTGGTACTTTCCTCTTTGGCAAAGTCTTTTTCTTCACTTGCTGTTGGTACCACGACAGACACTTCCTTTCTTTTCTCTTTCACTCTTGGCCCTTCACCGTCGTTCAACTTTTCTCTAGTCTTTACTTTTACTGGTGATATACTTGGTTTTCTCTTTGCACTGTGTCCACTTGATGGACCTGCGATCTCTTCCGAAGGAGTTTGAACAGTTTCGTTCTGTTCTGCCTTGTCCCCTCCTTCTGAGGAGTCAATCAGGTTTTCCTTTTCTTTTTCTGTACCGTCTGCTTCTGGGAAAGCCCTCCTCTGATCAGGCTCTCCTGCTTCTTCACCTCTTTCGAGCCCTTTGTCACCGTTACTTTCTTCAGGCTCTTTGTCACTTTCAGCTGCTTCAGGCTCTTTGTCACCTTCAGCTGCTTCAGGCTCTTTGTTACCTTCAGCTGCTTCAGGCTCTTTGTTACCTTCAGCTGCTTCGTCGCTGTCTGAGGTTTCTCCTTGGTCTTCCCCAAGTGAATCGGTTGCTTCGTCCTCAGAGAATATTTCTCTCTCCTCTATTTCTGCCTGTTCGCTTCTAGTTCTGTTTTGCTCTGTCTCAGCGCTTGGCACTTTGTTATCAGGTACTGGCAGTTTCAGCGCTTCAACTTCCTCATCTGTGGGACACAACACTTTCTTTGTATGACTGGCGTGAATCCAGTTGGGAACTCCCGCACACTTCACAGCGGTAGTTGTCGTCAGGATCACTTGGAAAGGGCCTTTCCAACGGGGTTCCAAACACGACTTCCTCACGTGCTTCTTTATCACGACCCAGTCACCTGCTTTCAGTGAGTGTCCTGGACCTTGGATCGGTGGCAAGGTGGTTGCTTCCACCTGGTGAGAGAAAGAGCGAACCACGTCAGCCAGACCTTTGCAGTAGTCTAACACCATATCATCTGTAATATTCAAAAGCGCGTTTGCGGGAACTGCAGGAAGTCTCATGGCCCTGCCCATGAGAATTTCGTGCGGGGACAATCCAGTCTTTCTGTCAGGGGTGTTTCTCATTGACATTAACACCAAAGGCAATGCGTCAGGCCATTTCAAATTTGTCGATGCACATATTTTCGCCATTCTTGATTTCAGTGTACCATTCATTTGCTCCACCAGTCCTGAGGCCTCTGGGCGATAGCTACAATGCAGTTTTTGCTCAATGTTCAGCGCTGCGCAAAGTAACTTTATCACCTCGTTATTGAAGTGACTTCCACTATCCGATTCTAAAGAGATCGGGAATCCGAAACGTGGTATTAACTCCCTCAACAATAGTTTTGCAACTGTAAGGCTGTCATTTCTACGTGTGGGGTATGCTTCAATCCAGTGACTAAAAATGCACACAATCACCAACACATACTTCAGACCTCCATGCACAGGCATCTCAATAAAATCCATCTGCATTCGGCTGAACGGGCCACCTGCCCTACCAATGTGGCTCACGTTCACAACCGTTCCCTTTCCTGGGTTCATCTGCTGACAAATGACACATCGATGGCAAACTGCTTCTGCAACTTGACGGAATCTGGGGTTAAACCAATCAGTTTTGAACAATCTTATCATGGCATCTCTCCCTAGGTGAGCCTGCCCATGATAGAACCGCGCTAGCTGCGATAAGAGACTATTCGGTAAGACAAATTTTCCCTCATTTGAAACCCATAACTCATCTGGTCTCTTTGTGCATTGTGCCTTAATCCAGGAAACTCTTTCATCCTCCCTGACGCTATTCTGTAATGCTTTTAGTTCATCCATTGTATCCACGACCTTCAAGGCAAATGCTTCAGCTGGTTCGAGCTCTGGTTCATTTATCGAATTCCATTCATCCCTGAGCAATATACAGTTCAAGGCACAAAATCTTGCGACTTGATCCGCATATGCATTTCCCAGGGAAACATAGTCCTGTCCTTTTGTATGAGCACTACACTTTACCACTGCAATTTCGGCTGGCATCTGAATGGCTTGTAACAATTCCCTTATTCTCTCCCCGTTTTTCACTGGGGACCCTGAAGAGGTCAGGAAACCTCTCTGTGACCATAGTTGCCCAAAGTCGTGCACAATTCCAACCCCGTACTGACTATCAGTGTAAATGGTAACCTTCATCAATGTAGACAGTTGGCATGCTCTTGTAAGGGCTACAAGCTCTGCTACTTGTGCGGAATAGACTCCTTGAAGCCAGGACGCTTCCAAGACACCTGTTACAGTACATACAGCATATCCTGCTTTCAATATTCCCAATGCATCTCTTAAACATGACCCATCAACAAAAACAATTTGGTCATTTTCATCAAGCTTAGTATCCTTAATGTCAGGTCGGGGTTTTGTGCAAAATTCAGTCACCTGAAGGCAGTCATGCTCGACGTCTTCAGCGTTCTCAATTTCAGCATTTTCACCGGGAAGCAAGGTTGCTGGATTCAACGTAGTGCACCTTTTCAGCTGCACATTCCGTGAGCCCAGAATTATTGTTTCATACCTTGTGAGTCTTGCTCCAGTCATGTGTTGCGTTCGGGAGCGGGTCAAAAGTATCTCAACTGAGTGAGGGACCATGACTGTTAATGGGTGTCCCATCACTATTCCTTCACTCTGAGTAAGGCTGATACCAACTGCTGCTACGGCGCGCAAACACCCTGGAAGTGCTGCTGCAACCGGATCCAAAGTAGCTGAAAAATACGCTACTGGTCTGTTTATGCCACCATGGGCTTGGGTCAAGACAGACAAAGAACATGCATCACGTTCATGACAAAACAATGTGAAAGGCTTTGTGTAAACAGGCATACCTAAAGCTGGAGCCCTGCACATGCATTCTTTCAATTCAATAAAAGCATCCATCTCATCTCCTTTCAGCTCAATTTCATCCAAGGCATCCTTCTGGGTCAGTTTCAGTAAAGGCTTTGCTAGAGTTGAGAAGTTGGGAATCCACTGGCGACAGTAGCTCACCATCCCCAAAAACTTCCTCACCTCCCTCCTCGTCTTTGGTGGACTCATTTGAAGTACACTTGTTATTTTTTCCTTCATTATTCTCCGTGACCCTTTCTCTATTTGGTGACCCAAGTATTTCACTTTCTTCTGACAGAACTGCAACTTTGAAGGAGACACCTTGTGTCCATTCCTTCCCAAATGGTTCAGCAGAGCAATGGTGTCGGCTGTGCAGCCACTTTCTGTCTTAGATGCAATCAGTAAGTCATCAATGTACTGTACTAGGGTTGACTCGAATGGCAATTCTAACGCTTCCAAGTCTTTCTTTAGAATCTGATTGAAAATTGACGGTGACTCAGAAAACCCTTGAGGAATTCGACACCAACTGTAAACTCTGTCTAAGAATTTGAAACAAAAGAGAAATTGGCTGTCCTCATGAAGAGGCACCGAAAAGAATGCTTGTGACAAGTCGATGACTGAGAACCACTCGGCATCGCAAGGAATTTGAAACATTATCACAGCTGGATTCGGTACTACAGGGCAGCATTTAACTACGATGTCATTTATTTTCCTCAAGTCCTGCACAATTCGGACCTTTCCACTCGGCTTTATTAGTCCCATGATTGGTGAATTACATGGGCTGCTTAACACTTCTTTCAATACTCCCTGTTTTACAAACTCGTCAATTAGTTGGGCGACTTTCATGAGGGTGTCTTGTGCCATGTGGTATTGTGGGGTCTGGGGAAAGATTGCATTGGGTTTTACGGTCACTTTCACTGGTTCCACTCCTTTCACCAATCCCACCTCTTTCCCTGTCATATCCCACACTTCCTTTCCGACTGTTTCCCGTAATTCAGCTGGAATATCTTCTTCAGTTATCATCGGAAAAAGGTTAATCAGAGGATATTCTTCATCGACAGTTTCCATCTCATCCCCTTCTACACTGTCCTCTTCTTCCCCATCACTGCTCGTCTGAATTCTAATTCCATTGTGCGAACACATAATCGAACATCCCAATTTGCACAACAGGTCTCTCCCTAACAGTGCTATCAGGCTTGAGTCACATACCACAAAATTATGTAACCCTTGATAGTTACCAATGCTGACTGGTACTGGGTCTGTGATTGGGTTCGTCAGGTGCCTGTTCGCTACTCCCACTACTTGAACTGTTCTCCCTGAGAGTGGCAAATTTGGTACTTCAATGCTCCTAACAGTTGAACGTGTGGCTCCTGTGTCAACCAAGAATGAAACACGATGACCCATAACTCTTCCCTCCACATATGGACCCTTTTGATCAACTTCCAAGGATGCTGCAAGCACACAATTTCCCTCCTCATCTGAACTTTCACTCTCCCATACATTGTTTATTCCATTCTCACTGTGTAATGGGAACTGTTGTACTGTGCCATTTGTACTCATCACCTGACCCGAGACCTGTGGAGGAACCATCACTTGCTGCTGACTCACTGGTGCCAAGGGTATTTGCATTTGCTGATTAGGTACCATGGGTAATTGCTGTTGCATTGGCTGCATTTGCGTCATCTGCATACGGGGCATCTGCATCTGCTGCGGCTGCATGGGCTGTAATCCCTGCAGCTGATTTATGGTCTGAAAATTTGGGTTTGGACCTCTCATTTTCGGTCCCCTCATTGTCTGAAATGTATTGACATCATTGTTTTGCTGACCAACACCTGCACCTTCCTGCACCACCATCGGGCACTCGCGTTTCCAATGTCCGACGATTCCGCACACGTGACACGGCATCACCCTTTTCATTGCCTGTACACCATTCGGAATCGCAACAGTATTCAAATCCGGACCATTACTCCCAAAGCCTCCTCTGCCTCTGCCTCTCACCTGTGGCTGAAACACCATATTTCCCTGCGGCTGCGGCTGCGGTATCTGCTGTTGGAACCCTTGCAACCCTTGCAAACCTTGCAGACCTGTCTGAGCTGCTTTAAGTTGCATCACCATCACTTTCTCTTTCAACCTTTTCTGTTTCACTTCAATTTCGTCGCTACAGTATTTCGCATAATTCAACACCTCATCAATCGGTTTCGACTGCCAACAAATCAAATGCGTCTTTATCATCTGACTTATCTCTGGTCTCAGCCCTTCCACAAATCTAAACACAAAATGAAGCATGTCCTTCGCCTCTATTGTTTCCGTGCCACTGTAGTTCTTGAACGCCTTCAACAACCTCTCATAGTAACCATGAATCGACTCTTTAGCCTCTTGGGCAGTTCGATCAATCTTCTGCCAATCCACATTTTTCGCGGTGACCTTCATCTTCAAATGCTCAATCACCTTATAGTACAAGCTCATTACCATAGGTGATGGTGCACCCGTATCCCTGTCTCTCTCTGGTTCACTTGTCGGCCAACCTGCAGCCCTTTTGCAGTCTTCCCACAAATCTGCCGGAACCACAATCTCAAAGAGGGTGTTCAGGTCTTCCCAAAGACATTTTGCAAGCTTCACAAACCTATCAGTCTGTTGATACCATTCAATTGGTTTCTCTCTCAGTTTGGGAAAATAATCCGTAAAAGACTGAATGTCGCTTCTGTGCCACGGTACATGTATTAATTTTCCCCCTGCTGTCTCCCTCATTGGTAACATGGTTATTGCATCACTACTCTGTGGTCTTTTCTCGTTGTGCTCTGGGACACTGTCTTTCTTCTTTTCCTTTTTCTTTGCCCATCTGCTTTCCCATTTGTCTAAGCACCTCCACACTTGTGCACTCTGCAGCAATTCTCTAAGGTGCGTTTTCATGCCTGCTGACCTCATGTGTTCAAAGTCTGTGGACCTGAAATCCAATCTATAGCTCCTGCTCAAGTGTTTTGTCTTGTCTATCTCAACCCCGTTTTTGTCAGCTATTTCTTGCAACCTTCTGTGTACCTTGTTCACTTCTCTCGTAATCCTGGGACATAGATACCTCAGCTCTTCTTCCGAGTAGGACTCTAACCTATTCACACCCATAGTCCCTTCCACCAATTCTTCTGCTTCCATGTTCAACCTGACCCTATTCAGATAATCCTCTTCTCCCTTCCCACTGGCTGAGCTTTGTGTGGAATTCAGACTGTTGAACCACTGTGTCAGCTGTTGCGCATTCAACCCCATCAGTGTAGCATTCACATCGACTGCCATTGATGGTTGCGGCAACTTTTCAGTGTTCGATGATAGCAGTATCATCAGTGGGGGACTCGACCTCACCACTGTTGACTGAGCACATATGGGACTAAACTCCATCAAGGACCCAGATCCAGTTGGCTGAGCCACTATCAGAGTTGTCTCTGGAGTGTTTTCTATGCACCTCCTTTCCGTCCCATTCTGCACCATTGATCCCTGACCGCTCATACCTGAGTTAGGCTGAACGTACAAAGGTACCGGTGGACCTACAGTAATGGGTAGGGATATCGCATCTGGGTTCTGTCCATTCCCCAGGTTCTGAGGCATGTTCATTCCTACGCTATGGGTCATCATTGCCGGCATGCCCGTCTGACTCCCCGTCATCTGAGCATGTGCGGTTCCCCCCTGCATCTGCTTTTGAGGCATCAAAAACTGGGTTGATTCAGCTTGTGCCAATGTTGGGTTGTGACCATTCTGTACTCCCATTACGGTTGGATCTAGAGTCATTCCCGTACTGTTGTCACTGCTGTAGTACCTTGGGACCTGCGGCTGATAATTTTCTGCTGTTTTCAATATAGGCACATCTGGATATATTCTCCTAACCTGCGGTATCTGCGGGGTGAACAGTAAACTCGGGTCCTTAGATCCCAATGGCGTTTCTGAATTCGGAGTTTCATTATTCTGTACCGGTGCCGGAGGGGCAGAACTGGTACTTGGACCTTGTTCACTCTCTACATAAGGTGGTGGACGGTCGTTCAGCAATTGCATGATGAACTCCTCATCATCTGACTCGTCTTCTCTATCTTTGGAACACCTCCTGTTTGTCTTACAGGTAGCTTTCTTGCCTGTCGCCTCTTCTTCCTTAGCAATTGCGGGAAACAATTTTATCCCCTGCAATATATCTGACCTCCACACCTTCTGTGCATTATCCCACCTAGCGTCCGCTAGAGTCTTTTCTGCCTTTCTTATCCTGGTCTCGAACTTCTTTTGCTGTTGCTGTCTAGCCATTAGTTCCCAAATCGCTAGAGCCTCAAACTGTGCTGGCCTTGGAGGTACCTTCATGTCATACATCGCGAATCTCAAATTCTCTAGGATCCTTATATTGAATGTCCCATGGATCGGGAACGCTATGCTCCCATGTTTCTCTGTCAGCTTGTGCCATTGCTTTAGCCAAAGGCACGGAGCTACCCCCCTTTCCTCCATTACAATGTAAGCTGGTGTACCTTCGGGTGGCGTCTCCTCTCCTACGCTCGCTTTAATGTAAGACTCCCCCTTCATCGCACTCTTTAATGCTTTCAAAAATTTAATTTTCTCGTCTTTTATTTCACAAAATTTGTAATCAATAAGTGACTTTAATTCCCGGAATACTCTTCGCTTGCCTTTCCCCTTCCAATCGAGCCCCACGGACTGCGTCCAGTCCGTGCGCGACCCTTCTCTGCAACCAACCTATCCCAGCGCGGCTCCTAGTGACGTCACACTCACACACACTGCGGCTGACAAAGCCTCGCGGCTTGTCCTCCTTCACTCCGCTCCTCTCGTAACAACTTCTAGCATGTATCGCGAGCAACCAAATAATAATAATAAAACAGATCTGTCGGTTTACTACGGGAAGGGTAACACAATCGCTTCAGGACCTTAGGGATTTTTCACTAGCCTCGGCAGTTATTCCATCTTTCTCGGTCCCCACGTTCGCAAGCAAATCTGACCCGCAGATTCTGCTCTCAACTTGTCAGTGATCTATTCTAGTGCACTTAGAATTTGTCAAAGCCCGAAGTCGAAGTTTTCTTTCACTCCCTTAACACACGTACCGACTCGTTGACCACGCCCGGTCAACCTATTAAACCGACCAGACCACAACATAAAACAAGTGTCTCATACACTTTTCAACATACTCCGGAGTCTCTTGACCTCGCAGGGCCCGTCTCAACAACAACAACCACGTGGACCTTTTTCTGCACAAAGCGCCACATACACATGAAGTTCGACGACTTCCCTACTCTCACACTCGGAGTCGCACCTCCGCTATTCTCTAAAATCCTCGCAACCTTTTCAAACAATCTGCGGCAATAAGCTGTGCAAGCGCAAAATTCTAACTTCACTCATACCGTCACTAGTACCGCCAACGCCGATCTCACACCTCCATTCCCTCCATTCGCAAGCTCCGAGATCCCGGGAAAGTCGCGGGGGACTTAGCCCATCATCATTCTCTCAATCTGTTTTACCCAAGAAAAATCTAATTCAACTTCTCGAGTGGGGTCCCAAAGGGCGAAACCGTTAATTCAACACCATATACCTCTCGAATGGGGTCCCAAAGGGCGAAACCGTTAATTCAACACCATATACCTCTCGAATGGGGTCCCAAAGGGTGAAACCGTCCTCTGCTACCATCTACTGATAGAGCGTTCCGACCTAATAAATTACCTGTATTGGGACGCTCTTGGGTCGATGAATCTTTTGACCAAGTGGGGCTCTCTTCACCCGAGAGTAATCAATTTAATCAAATCAATAATCAATAACGAACATAAGCAATACCCTGATCAACATAACACTTCACAATTAATCCAGAAAACATTTCGGCGAACCATGACCTTTCGGGCATGAATAACCACACCAGTTTATTCAAAGTTAATGAATTTATTTCCCTATATTAACAAAGCTAGCACAATATAAATGTGTCTCAACACCAAATGATATATGTAAATGAACATTAATAACTGTCCATAACGGCGAAACAGATGCAATCTATGCAGCATTTGAATAACAATGCATTCGATAATAGCAATGCAAATCACTAAAACTATAATCTGTAATGAGCTAATTGCATACATTGGTCAGCATAACAAGGTCTCAAATTGCATCGTGCAACAAATGAATCCTCATCTAACCTCAAATTAGCATCTGCATGTGGGACTTCATGCAAAAACAATTTAGCAACATTGATTTGGAAAACTCCTACCTAGGGCTCTTATCAAAAATCAGCAGTTGGTTACCTAAAAAGAACACAATGCAATTGTACAATTTCCTTTCATATTTACCAAATTCAATCAGCATTCAAGGAAGTCTTCGTCTCACAGGTACCGGTTTCGATCAGCATGGGACAGGGCAAAGGGGGCAGGGTGGACGGGGCAATTGCCTCACAGCGGCAAAATGGACAAAACTATTACTTCATGCAAAGGGACGAATCAAAGTTAAAGTCTCTAGGGCGAGAATTTCTTAAAGTCTCTTTCTCTCGATTAGAGAAAGCATCAAAGTCTCATCGAACATCAATTGGCATCGTAGAAGATGGCAAAATGACGAAGTCGGCAATAGCGGGTAATGGGCTGGTAAAGGCGCATGTCGTAAAAAAAATGGCTGCTTTCTTCTTGTGCACCAGGTTTAAATAGACAACAGTTCAAATCCAGTAGGGTCTTCCATTGGAGAGTTCATAGGTTGGCTTCAAATTGTCCAATCAGAAACTACAGTTCACAAGCTTCTACCTAAGCATACATTATCCTTGGAGTCGGGAACGTAAGTTGCAACATATTTTACCAATTAACTCACTTTCAGAGTGTCCATTGTCTGCACCTGCAGATTGACCTTGGAGCAAAGAAGAAGATGCCAGGCTGGCACGAAACCTTAAAGATAAGCATGTGAACCGATCTCACTGGAAAAGTACAGCTTCAAGCAAGAATACACGTTTTATTAGCACATTGGAAAAACACGAGCATCTAAACCGTGAGACAGGCAACTAGGCCAAAGCCTCCACTAAAGTTATGCTAAGCTAAAACATTTCAAACAAGCAAATCATGGCACACGTTTACGGTTATGTCAGATTAGTACAATTCTAATACATCATGTTATATAAAGCACGCTTATAAATGTTGGCGAACTACTCTGAGGGCACATTTGTCCCCGTACAATCTTTACTTGATTATTGCGGCACTACGTTTATGCGCTAATAAATGTAAAACCTTCATTTCTGCGTCATCACCTGCTGGAGACAGCAGACCACCATGTCCGTGACTGCTTTTTTAATAAAGCAGTTTTTTTTTTTCTCTTTGCAGCCTGTTTTCCTTAAAGGAAAACGAGCTGCAAAAAGAAAAAATTCCGAAAGCATTTGTTTTTGTTTTTTTCAGAGTAGGCAGTGGTCCATAGGGCCACTGCCTGCTTTGAAAAAATATTTTTGTGGGCATTCACAAAGGGGAAGGGGTCCCCCAGGGACCCCTTCCCTTTTGCGAATGAGTTACCATCCACTTCAAGTGGATGGTAACTGCGGGTTGGTTTGCGACCGCTTTTGGGTCACAAAGCAACTGTACATTGCGATGCGGTCGCAAATAGGAAGGGAACACCCCTTCCTATTTGCGAGTCGGAATCACATTTTGCGAGTCGGTACCGACTCGTAAAATGTGATTCTGCATTGCGTTCAGCCTTTTGCGCCTCGCAAACTGCGTTTTTCACCGTTTGCGAGGCGCAAAAGGCTTCCTACATCTGGCCCTTTTATTCTATTCTCTATTTGTTTACACAATGTATTGCATTCGGTGTGAATAGGACAGATGAGCGGAGTGTCTCACATTCCAGGTTAGAAAATGATCACAATGTTGAAGAATGTCACAGCATTGAGTGACCAGTGCAAGCACACCTTCACACAACGGCATTTTAAAGTACTAAATGAACATTAACAAAAGCTGTGGCATCCAAATCAAAACGTGTGGCATTGTGTGAGTCACCTGGAATCTAAGGAATGGGATTCACTGCTATAAATAAGATTAATTTCGCAGCAAACCTTCCAATTGGGTTGATGAAAAAAGTCCTTCTAAAGGTGTGGAGGTTATTCCACAGCTAGATATGCACCAATCTTAATCGAATAACATTAACTGTTGTGATTGCTGTGGACCTAAATAAGACCATTTACATGATCAATTAGAGGTACATCTTCGAGGAGTTGTAAAGAGTGGGCTTAGAAGAGAACACTGGATTTCTACCCAACCTACTGGGTCTGGATAAGTCAAGTAAAATCTGAACCATACAATATTAAAAGGTGACTATGCCAGGGTGGTTGCCAGTCACCATTAAATATTTATTTGGCTATGCAGGCATTTAGAAGGGAAATGGGTGTTCGCATATCAGGCACAGTTCACACCATTTCTCTTTATGCAGGTGGCGTATTGGTGTATTTGAAGAAACTCACTACTCGGCTGGGTCAAGTTATAGAAGCTCTTCTGCAATTTGTACCTCTGTCAGGATGACAGGTTAACTGGTCCAAGTGCTGTGAGTTCCCAATTAGGTCCTCGCAGGCTACAGCATCCTGTTATGCTCTAAGTCATACACTAAATTGTGGATCTAGGATTAACATGCCACTGCTGACATTATTGAGGGAGAAAAACGTTGAAGAATGATGGCCTTTAGAAGCAATATTGTTTTTTGGAAAACATTGCCTGTAGCGATCGTGGGCAAGATATAACAAACATAATGCTGATCCTACTGTGTCTCCTTTATCACTTTGACAACCTGGGGATAATGTTACCCAGTAAAATATTTTAGGAATTAGATACATATTATTGTCATTAATAATGATAGGCATAGAGAGACAAAGCACAAATAATGTTGGCCAATTCGGAGGAAGGGCTGGCAATTTCTATGAGCTTTATTATTTCTTGGCGCAATTACAGTGGGTAGTCAAATGATTTGAGGAGCTGCCCCCCATGGACACGTGATTCATTGCAGCAGATCTCCCATTAATCATAATTATGAGCATCCTGTTGGCACCAAAAGCAACATGGAGTGGACAATCACAATTGCCATTGGTAGTTAAGTACTGTTAGACATGCATGGTGCATGTTGAAGAAGCCCAATTATACAAACCCCCCAATGTTTTAACCCAAAAACAATAAATGGTTTTTCTATTATTTACTTTTGAGTGCAAAACTTGTTTTGCACTGCTGTGCATTACTTTGCGTCAAGGTGGTGTTACATAGGCATTCCCATGCAACCAATTACCCTTTTTGATGCAAAACCCTATCTCCCAAAATGTGAAACAGGGTTTTGCCTAAAAAATTAACACCTTTTAAAACCATGCGTCAAAAGGAGTGTTGTAATTTCTCCTTTCTTTTCCTTTGCAAGTGGCTTGTGTAGGTGTGACGACTACAGTAGCTTGACAAAAGGAGACCTGCATGACAAAGGGCACCTTTAAACAGTTTAAAACTGCTTGTAAAACTAACACGCAACCGCAGGGTTTCTAAAGGACACTACTTAATTTATAGTAAATTAGTGAAGGTCCAGCATCCAATCTGGGTGGGTATTACCACTCAGCTACCCACATACAACACTTTGCAGCTACTGCTTCCTCCATGGAATGAAAGAAAAAGAATAATGCATCTCTAAAAAACACTTAGGCTCTCATTACGAGGCTAGCAGTCATGAGACCGCCAGCCTCACCGTGGCGGTCCTTCTGCCACAGAACCAGCGGTAAGGGCCGCCAGATCACGAGTTGTGGGGCTTGTTAGACGCCAAGCCTTCACAACGCCGCCTGGCCTGCCAGTGTGGTCGCACAGCCGTGGCCAGTGGTGAGCACCTCCAACCCGCCGGCAGGCTGAGGCCTGCCCGATGGATTATGAGGCTGTAAACCTCCAGGCTTTCCATGGCGGTCACCCTACCATGAAAACCCTGGCGGTCACCCACCCACCGACAGGAATCTCCATTGCTGTAGCCGGCACCCACATGCACACACACCCCCACCCAACCACACACTCACAAACACCCCCCACCCCTTCACGCATTCATGAATTCACATACACACCCCTCAACATATGCTTACATTTACACTGACACCCCACTCACTCGCAAAAATGAACACAGACTTCCCACTCACTTACAAACATGCAGTCAGATACCCCCACTCACTTGCATTCATCCACACAGTCACCCCCAGACATGCAGACATACACACACACACACATTCACATTCACTCGCATATAGGCATGCATTCACCACCCCCTCCACAGACACGCACACACACAGACCCCCCCCCCTTTTTGGATGCCCACTTACCTTCTCCATCGAGGAGCACGTCCGGGGGGATGGGTCCTGGTGGTCTTGCATCGCCATCACCACCACGCCAGCAGGACTTCCCCACGCTGTATTACTGCTTGTAATACAGCCGGTAGAGTCCTGCTGCCGTGGCAGTGCTGGCGATGCACCTGTCACTTCGGACTTCCACCCAGAAATGGGTGGAAATCCTCCAAGGACTCCTAATATGGCGGGCAACAGACCACCAGCACTGACGGTCTGTTACCTGCAGCAGCGCCAAAGTCATAATGAGACCCTTAGTGCGCCAGATGTATCAAAGTTCCATTTTGCAATTCCTAAATAGCGAATTTTAGGCAATCACTACTTAGAAATGTAAAAATGGAATGTAACAATATAACAATTCCCCAATAGCGATTCCTACAGATTAGCAATTGCTATTAGGGAATTGCTATTAACAAATGCGACTCTATTCGTTCCTACAGGGCCTATGTGTGTGCTACATGGCACTTTAGAAAATATATTTTTAATGTATTTTTAAAAATTGCATGTGGTTACCATCGACTTTGGAGTTGATAGTTATAGCATTTCCTAAATGCCCATTTCAAATTCAGGAAATACTTGATACATGTGCCTATGAAATTGCAGTTAGGCAATCCCTATTTGCGGTTTCCTATTTAGGTAGTCGCAAATTGCGATTCCCTATTAGGAGTCGCAATTTCAGGGAATCGTGAAAAATTGTGATTCCCTAAAATGGGAATGCCAATGCCTTTCATACATTCGGAAAGGCTATTGTGCATTAGCTAATGGTGGAATTTTGCTATCCAATCCGTTTGCAAATGCAAAATACTTTGATACATTTTACTGACTAATTCAAGATTGATTTATTGCACCAAAGGACAAATGATCATTTGACATCAGATTATACTGTTTTAGGAAGGCTGGAGTTTAAGTTTATGGTACATGCTCCAAATATCCATGAATGTGAGATTCAAAACACATCTTTTTTTGCAGACTGTGCCTTACCCCTAAACTACCATCCAAGGTTAGTCCTCCTGTGACATTAAATTGCCTCAGGCGTGGTGTCCTAGAGATTTTTTTTTTATCACATAATGTAGGCACGTCCGATAATCGGCAGATACTGTGTGAGAATCATGCTCACCCTGGAGCATGATTCTCTGAACAGAACTGGTGTTATCCTTTAAACACACATTATGTAAACACACATACGGTACATGGCTCTTTAGCAAGCAGGGGTATTTAAAATGTATTAATTCTGGGCAAAGGGACAATTACCTGAAGAAAATGCAACAAGCCCCGAATCTGTAACGACATTTATTTATTGTTGGTGCTGTCCGTTCCACCTGTCATCGCAAAGTGCTCGCACACAAGACATCCAAGGTGATTTTCTTAAAGGCTTTAATGTAAGCCAATTTCAGTGCACATTAGATAAAACAAAATAATTCCAGAAATCAGTAAAATCATTACAATAGTGTATGCAAACAATGTAAATGTTATGAAAATCAGCAAAATATTATTGAGCAGATTTAAGAGACCCTTGCTCGATCTAACAACACATTAGCCTCATTGTTTTTACCCTAATGTGGCATTAGATGTCCAAAAATGACGCACCAGATTTACAAAGTGGGGCAATGCATGCATTGCACTACTTCCTAACCCTTTTATCTGCATCATACATGAGCCATACATAATGTGTGCAAAGCGGGTGCTCCCCCGTTAGGGGGATGAAAAAATTAGACAAAGAAATCTAAGAGATTCAAAAAAAATTATGCTAATCCTGCAAAGCTCTGGACTAGCGTCAAAAATGTTGATGCTAGTTCCCTAACTATCGCCATGGTGCGCTGTATCTAAGATACAGTACACACATTGTGACATTGGTGGGGCGCTAAGAGGGCACAAGAAAAGAGGCGCTGCACTTGGTGCAGTGCCACTTTTCTTAAATCTGTCATTTTGTACACTAGATTTTTAAGAATCCGTACATGACTAATCCTAAAGCAAAGGTATTTCTCTGATGAAAGTGAGTCTCTGAATATAATCAACACACATTCGTACTTGTAGTTCTTTTACACTTGTCCTGGTTCTCAGCCTGTCTGCAAGACAATGCTGAATTCCTTATTCCTCAATGGGAAGAAAACGTATGAGACAAACAGCTCAGATAGCACTGCATGGCTCTAGTTAAAACCATGGCGCTTTGCTGTCTGGAACAGCATCAAAGTCCAGACCTATGTCTCACAAGTATATGTTCTGGGCTGTTTAATTTGAGAAAAATAAACCTCATAATCAAAATGTAAGATGAGAGTACAAATATGAAAATTCCCTTGATCACTCATGTTAAAGCCTAAAACTATTATGCTATTGCCTAAACTTAATCTGTTCAACTGATTAGATTAATATATGATCTAAACCATACTATCAAAACACATAATAATTACAATGGATGTAACACACATTGTTGCACTGTAATGAAAATAAATGAATTAACTACTGCCACTGAATACCGATTTATATGGTCTAAGCATGTCTACAGTCTTAACACCTTGGTAGCCTTGAAAAAATAAGACGCCGGTTAACAGGATCCTTGATCTGACACTGGTCATGGCAAAGAGATGATTTGCACGGGAGTGGGATTACCCCAGAGAGTCTTGGAGTTTATGAAATGGGTTAGACAACTAACATATTGAACTAACTGATGGTGTAGGGACTTTGCTCAGAAAAGCATAAAGGGACATTACACTCACATGTAAAGAGACAAGGTATTCATCAGAAATGACACAGACATGGACAAACTGTCCTGAATGCAATCAGAAGAGGCACTAGACGAGCAAGTGTCACACGCTAACAAAGAAGTGATAACATATACAGGTAGCTGACCTCCCCATCCTAGCTAGAAGTTAGCAACTCATGAATAGCAACTACATTAGCACCTCCGCAACCTCAACATTGACACCTGACACCACCGACAATTAAACAACCTTATTAAAGAACTGACTCTGCCTAACTATTGCAATAGAAGTGTTTATGGTTGCAAATATGACGGGTATATACAGGTAACTGAGTGACATTACGTTCTAATACACTCTAATAATTTTAGGATAAATGCAAGATCATTCTTTTATTAATAACCGGCCTTCCACAGTCACAGATAAACATGATTTTGCAACACACGTGTATCATAAAACATCAATAAAAAATAATAAAATCTAGTTAAGGAAAACAAGTACGGTCAATTACTGAGAGGGATGTAAGTGGTGGAGAGGTATCTGAAATTCTCCTTCATCACAAGCCGTTCAAAATTACAATGAAGACAAAATGTTGCTATTAGAAACAAGCCAGATAAACTAAGATGGTTTGATGATGAATGTCTATATCAAAAACAGGTACTAAGGAAAGCACTGCAAGCAAGGCACCAATAGACAGCAGGCAAAGAAAAATGTAGGAATCGAAACAACTCTATAAAGTATTGCTAAAATATAAAATGAAACAGCTACAGAGTACAGCATGGGGCAAGATGAAAACAGACCTAAAAACAAAAAATGTCAGAACTGTTTAGGCCTTAGTAAGATGGGGCTGTGAGAAACCTTTAACAGATATGACAGGAATGGCTGGAATGCTTGGCCAGAACACTTTTCCTCCCTGTATGCTACAGCAATTCTAAAGAATCAGTATCTCACGCATTGTCACCTTAAAAGCTGCAAGGTTCCAACCAGATAACAGCGATTATAGTTATGAAAACACTGGATATCTAAAGTTGATATTTTTAATATATATGAATATATCTTTGGATTTGATCATACAACTATCTCTGCCTATTCAGATAAGCAAATCATCCCATATCTTGTTCAATTATGTGTGGGAAAACAACTGCACCAAAGAGGCAAAAACAGGGGAGAAGGGGGAAAAGAGTCAGGAAGCATTTGTATGTGCTGTATGTTGGCTTCAGTGGAGAAAGTAAGTGCAAGAAAAAAATTAACAGCTGAGCAGAGTTCTGTGCTTATTAATCTACAGGTCAGTGATGGCCAGTGAAGGTCATACGGGTTCCCGAATTTGCAGATATTTCACCACAATACGTTCACTGACACACTCTTTGAATGTGTATTTGTGCAGTGGAGATTCAGCTTAACTCTTCTGGAGTATCATATTTTAGTGTTCCCTGCTCTTCTGTGGTTTTTTTAGCCTGATCTTTTGAGTCCCGTTGTATATACTTTAGTATATACTTCTTTGTGGACTTAAAGCCTGACCATTGCTTTTCATTTGTTTGTTTCAGTACCCTTTAAAAATCCTTGCTTGCTAGTGGTCAGTCCTTCCTCTTTGTTCCTCCTTTTTGTTTCCTCCCACAGAGCACCACCCAAGTACTGTATCCTCACGCTTCAGCTGTTTTTCTGTTGTTTTGTGGGACAATTTTTTCTTTGATTCCTTCTGCTGTCATGAGAAGGCTCTGTTGTCGCATAGCTGCTCCGCCTGCCTTTGGATTTTGAGCTCGATTGAAAATAGGCCTGTCAATGTTGTCACAGTGCACCTTGCTTGTTTCACCATTTTACGCCTTTTATTTTTAATTTTTTGCCACTCTCACTGCAATGCGCTCTCTAACATGTCTCTCCTGCTTCTAGACCACTCACTCCCAGTCCAGGACGTTCCAATCCATCACAACTCAGGTCAGTGTTGCTATTGATTGACTGCCACTGCATGCTACATCACTTCACTTGCAGTACTCTCTAATCAGAAGGGTAAAGTCCTACCGCGCGGTGGCAGCGCATCGTTTTACTGTGATATTGATCATTGGGCTCTGCATTAATACACCACACTCCACTTCACACTCCAAAAACTCCAAACACCCAGCCTTCCCCGTGACCTCTAAACTGTACTATTGTTTAGGTCGTAGCGGTTCAGCGCTGTACACATAAATAAGAGACAATTGCATCAATCACCACATACATCATAAGACAGCAGCAGCCATGTTCAAGGGCGCTGAGATGGGCTTCCACAAAACCGTTGCCAGGGGTGGTCAAGATGACATCAGTTTTGCATGTTCTGAGTCATTAGATACTTAAAGAGAACTGAATCTAAGTTCACAATTTACAGAAAATAGCTCCTGCTTCAGTTATTTTTTGTCAGATGAAGAGACACGCCACATAACTTTATTCTCTGCTTCTCCTAAATAATACATTTATGTCCATTCTTTACTTTGTGATACCTGTTGTATGTAGTTTTATTTTAGTACCTATTTTTCAGGCAATAAAGATGAATTGTAAAACGTAGAGAATGTTCCTCTCTGTTTTTACATCATGCACGTTTTATTGTATGAAAGCCAAGACTTTGCTCTGGACACACCCATTCGGTTCCTAAAGCATATTGTCCATCTTCTATGTCGGTCTGCACAATTTATATAATTGTTCACCAATCCTACATGTTCAGCTTCTAAACTAGCTATCCTTCTAAACTCACGCCTTTTCAGTTCTTAGGGCATACAGTTCTTTGGAGGCAAGGGCCCCTTGGCAACGAAAACCAGCCTTACCTCTTTGTCAATATTTTTGAGACCTGTAGGGCCCTCTTTTATGACGGCCTGTTACAAAAAGGGAAGTTGGCCTTGTTGTACGGCTCAAGAGTCAATAGGAAAACAAAGACGCAGGGGTAGTGCACCTGAAAGGTGAGGGTGGGGCATGCTTTCACCGAGAGGTTCTGCCTTGTACGAGAGAGCACGGGAAGTAGAGTGGGCTGGGTGGGCATGTGCCATATACCAGAGAATGGAGACTGCCCATGTTTTCTGCGAATACGCCCTGAATTTGGGTCGGGCATAAGCAACAGAGTAGGTTTGCTTTCAGTGTGGGGATAGTGGATGCATAGCAATACCTATGTTTTTACAGTGCATAAAGTTGACATGCCCACACACACACACACACATCATCCAACTGCTGAGATGTCTTTCATCTCCGCTAATAATCAGTCACTGCATAGTTTTTAAACTGATCTGTGTTTCTAGAAGTTTTGCCATTAAAATGCTAATCGCATTTGAGCTTTCACGTCATGTGTTTGCGTTACGTAAGGTTTTTATTCATCCCTCCCCAACACAAATAAACAATATTTTTATTTTTTTGTTTAATATTTTGCGCAATAGCCCAGAAGCTTCACACTGCTAGCGGACTGCTCACTTCCCTGCTTCTCATTACTCCCTGCCCCTCCTTCCCGAGCACTTTCTTTTACTTGTAATAATTTCCTTTATCAAGCAGCAAATTAATTTAGGAAGTTCAGAAATTTGGACTGTGAACCCTATTTCTACACACTACACAATTCACTGCCACACAATTTATCAGCACCCAAAATAATAACACTCCACATAATACTACTCAATACAACATGACTTACCTCCACATAATTACACTCTACACAGAACCACACAAATACACCCCACGTTTCTAATCAACATAATTTCACTCAACACCACACAGTTGCACACAACAGAGTTCCATGCCACACATTTCTATTCCACACCACGTAATTCAACAACAAACCGCATAATTCAATTTAACACAATTACACAACACACCTCATACATCCAATCCACAACACAGAATTTCACATCATGCCACAAAATTCAACAGCTGGAGAGAGTGGTTGATCCTATAAAGCCTAAATGTAGAAGGACTCAAAATAAGAACCATATGTCAACAGAAAAAAGCCTTCATTGGCTATTGATTATTTTCTTTATGAAAAGACACAAAACAGCCCATAAATCCTGTGTGTATTGTATAATCTATATGTAATTTATATCATTCAAAGCTCTTATTCCTATGTACACCCTCACACCTCAGGTTACACACAACAATATAAAAAAAAATACATTCAACAACCAACATGAAGACATCAATACAAATCACTAAACAAACATACAAACATTTTTTAAGTCCAGGAGAATACACTTAAGTGCTACCCCTACACCATAGGGCTAGGTAGTGTTGAAAGTCCAATAAAGTACCAAACTATGGCCCATATTTATACTCGGTTTGCGCTGAATAAGCGTAAAACTAACTCCATATTTATACTTTGGCACTAGACACGTCTAGCGCCAAATTTATGGAATTTACATCGTTTTCTGGAGGAGAAAACCTACCTTGCGTCACTGAGATGCAAGGTAGGCATTCCCGTCCAGAAAAGGACGATATGGCCTTTGCGCCATATTTATCCCCGTGCTAAAATCCAGCACAGGGGATGGGTCCGTAAATAATGGCGCTAAGCTTGCCGAACAGCAGTATTTAATGCTAGGCAGGCATAAGGGCACCTGTAGGCATATTTCCATAGTCGGAGACCATGGAAATTGCCCACAGGTGCCCTTCCCTGGCAACAGGGATCCCCCACCCACCCCCACCCACACCAGGAGGATAACTAAGGATGGGGGACCAGTTCCAGGTAAGTTCGGGTGAGTGTTTGTTTTTTACACAACACAGCTTGGGGGCCCTGTCTTGGGGCCCCCTGCACGGCGCTGGCCCCTTGTGGCCATGCCCAGGGGACATTTGTTCCCTGGGCATGGCCATTGGGGTGGTGGGCATGGCTCCTGTCTTTACGAAGACAGGAGCCATGTCCATGCGGGTTGTGCACATGGCAATTTGTTTGCCTCAAAACAGTGTAGCGCCATAATTTGGCGCACAAGCCCCGGTTCCCCCCACGCCTCCCCAGCCCTGTTAATGTCCTTTCCAAGGACGCTAACAGGGCCTTAGCACCGGTTAGTGCCTTTCCATAAATATGGTGCCCGTCCGGCGTCTTGGAATGGCGCTAGCCGGCGCTATACTTTTTGACGCACACCTGGAATAACGCAGGTTTGCATCAAAAAGTATAAATATGGGCCTATGTGCTGTCAGACAGGAAATACATTTGAAAAAAGGGGTCAACTTCCCTCTGGGCTTTTAGTTCATGAGTTGTTCCCACTTTGCCTATGAAACTTCTGTTATTTATTGTGAAGATGGGAAGGCATCCAGCCACCCCTCTCACTCCAAATATCACAGATGCATTTCAACCTGAATGTCTTTTTGCAAGACCACATCCTTTTCACAACACCTGGACAATGCTGAACAAAACAAGTATGTATAGCCAAAACAGTATTTTTTTAAGGAACAAAAACATCAATAAACATAGCTAACAATTATACAAACCCCCGAATGTTTTAACGCCAAAACAATAAATGTTTTTTTCTATTATTTACTTTTGAGTGCAAAACTTGTTTTGCGCTGCTGTGCATTACTTTGCGTCAAGGTGGTGTTACATAGGCATTCCCATGCAACCAATTACCCTTTTTGATGCAAAACCCTATCTACCAAAATGTGAAACAGGGCTTTGCATCAAAAATTAACACCTTTTAAAACCATGAGTCAAAAGGAGGAGTGTTGTAATTTCTCCTTTCTTTTCCTTTGCATGTGCGCTGCACTGTGCAGCACATAAAAAGTAGGAAAAGTTTAAGAAGTTGTCTGGGCCTAATATTTTGTACTGAAAGGATAGCCTTCCAGTACAAAACCTATGCTAGACTCTCGCACATGTGGGCATGTGACCTCCTAATATTAGGCTAAGGTGACACGTAATAGGACAGTGACATATTCTAACCTCAGAGGTCCACTTCGATCTTTTAACTCAGAGAGGAGTAATGAGATCATCAAATCAAACAATGCGAACCAATAGCCATCAATAATAATAATACTCAATAATGAGTCTGTAATTTATACACACCATGACCTATGTGGTCATGAATCACCACACCAATTTAGCAAAGTTTAAATATTTATTGCCCTTAAATTGACAATACTAAGGTCACATAAATTATGCGTACAAACCAAATGATAGCAATAAAGAAATAACACAGGCTATCCAGAGTGTCAGAAGAATCTCAATGTTGTGAGTACAATTACCATTAAACACTCCAAAAGAATTATACAGAATAACAACAGAATTATTTGGAAAATAGCAACATAATACATTTAGTTGTGCAATTGAACCTATCACAATCAATTAATAAACAGCTAATCAAATATTGGGTCAGACACCCTAACTACCAAATCCTAATTCGAAAAAAATGTGTGGGCGGAGTTTTGTTGAATGCAAAAATTAAAATAAGACAATATTGAATCTGCAAAATAACTAACTATGGCGCTAACTAAAAACTAAAAACTTGTGGTTAGATTTTCTAAAGGGAAAACCTGCAAAGAGAAAACAAATGCACATTAGTTATAACTCTCCTAACTGATACAGCAGCTTGCAGAGTCTTCATCAGCCGAGCACAGGAACAGCAGGTCTTCAGAGATCAGCATCAGGAACATGAAAAGGGAAAACAGTTATATAATGTTGGGGCTAATGTAGCTGAACTGTTAAACAAGAACAGAACAGAACTGGGCAGAAACTGAACAGCATCTGACTCTGAATAGAATAGAATTGTACTGATATCATCTAGTCCCTATAGTTACTAGCTAAGCTTCTATTGGACAAGACTGTGAGGTATGTTGATGTGTGGCCAAAAAAATATATTCGGGGCTTCAGTTGTATCTTTCTTCATTCTTCTTACGCTCTTCTCCAGATGGCAGTTTCCATGTAACAATTACATTATTAAAAACAACACAGCACACAACATTTAGGTAACTTTGCTTTCTTTAAAATATTAAGGCTCATTGTTAAAAGTTTCAATTTTTATCAGAAGGAAGTACAGTACGAGGAAGACAGAGAAAGCGGTAACTTTCCACTGTGAGCTTTTAATAAACAATGTTTGCGAAAGTATTTCAATAAAATCAGCATAACGGTTCAATATTGTGCTTCAGGAATAATTTAAAAAACTGCCTTTTCACTAATGCTAATGCATGAAGAATAAAACATTTCCAATAATTTCAAACCATTCGTTTTGTAATACAATAATATTATTCATGTTTTGTCAGTACATGAAGCTAAAATTAATCAAAATAAATGTTCACAGTAACTTTTTAGTTCACATTGAACTCGAGGGGGCTGACACCATGTCAGCCACATTTTTAAATATGCATGTTTTATTTTTCCTAACACACGTTTCTCTATTTAGGCATTTTAATACGTTAATCATTTTGTTTTGGTTACAAAATGTTATTAATAATGTTTGCTCTCTAACAATCCGTCCTCTGCAATCACAAAAGAATACTACATTAATTCATTAATGAGACAACTCAAAACTTAGTTTGTTTAGTATATCTACAGTTAGGCTTTCTCATATTTTCAAAATTTATCAAATCATGAAAATATCTCCTCCTTATCTTTTTCATTTCTATTTCTTCTCACCTCTGTTCATTTGTCATCCTTTGTAATTGTATGAATGTATACAGTTTGTAAAATCTGATTATACAAATGAGACACACAACCACTATTGATAATGGTTTCAGTATCATTCCCACAGCACCCTGACCAAGATTTCCCAACCAATTTCCCATTTTAGTGAAACTTTGTCTATATTTTCCCATACACTTGGTTGTTCCAGGTCTTTTAAGTCAGAATTCAAATTTGTCAATTTTCTAATATAGCTTCTAATTTCTTTACTGTTGTCTTGGATAAAAGTACAACAATGTTGCGCCTCAAGCATCCAACAGACTCCACCCTCTTTTGCTAAAAGGATGTCTAATGCAAGGTATTTCAGAAGAACCATCAAACATACCACAACCATTTCTGTGTCGATAAGAAGAATGGCCCCAGAAAAGTCTGTTAACATTTTGTTCACAGTGGTTGATAGCTTGCTTAGTTTCATATCAATCAGAACAACTCCTACAGAAGTAATAATTGCTCCAAATATATCCCCAATTATTTCTGAATAACTTGCCCTTTTTGATCTTGGTCTCATGTTCTTATGAGTATCATTCATGTTGTCAATCTGGTACATTTTAGGAAAAACCACTCCCAGGTAACAAGTCCCATACCATTCCCTAGGGAGAAGAGACTAGGCATTTCTTCCACGGATGTAATATACACCTGGAATCGCAGGATCTTGTCCATTTAACATAAAGACCCATGTATTCTTAAATAGAAATACATGTCTGCATTCACTTGTTCCCATAAACGTTGCATCGGTTCTGGATTGAGGCCTGTATATACAAAGCTTTCCTACATGTTGATAATCTAAAGCAAGCTTTCCTTGTATGTTAGTCACACTATATGCATGATCATTCTTTTAAGTGTGTTTCACTGAGCCCTTCTCAATTTTCTCCTTCATTGCTTTTCTTCTATCATCAACCTGATCCAGGAACGTTTTCTCAATTGGTGAAAGTATACATGTGAGGTTTTTCCTGTGAGCATAGGCTGTGCCAAAAGTCAGTGTAGGTTCAAAGAAACCTCCTACAATGTCTATGTTTCTAGGTTTAGCAATACTACTCAAGTGTTGGTTAAATGGGACACAAAAAAGACTAAATCAAAATTATAATATAAATACTGTATGTATTACTGATTATAAAGTATTTTAATGAAACAGAACCTAATCTCATAAATTAATGGTAAACTGAGATATGTAATCCCTTCTTGCACTGATGAAGGACTTTTGTTTACACACATAAGATCCTCTCACATCCATAGTCTCAACATATTCATAGAGCAAATTATAGAAAACATTAGAAGAAAGATCTCCTTGTGAGCTGTCTAAGTGTAACAAAAACCCATCTTTGTAGAACTTGTCTAACTCAGAAAGTGTAGTAGTCTCTTGTACTGGAAATGTTGTCTAAGTAGTGTTAGCTTTATCAGAAACACTCATGCTTATGATTAATAACAAACTTATCAAAACACATACAGCTGCCAATCCAATACACACATACTTTCACCCATTGTTTCTATTGCAATCGGTATTCATGGTCTGTAAAGAATCAGAAAGTGGGGGAAAGAAAAATAGATTTAACTATGCAGCCACAACAAAGGCAAAAATAATCTTCAGTTTTCTCTGCAATTATTTACAGCACCTTTCAGGCTCTCCAAGACTTGTCACAAATCTGTTGAGCAGCTTTCTCAAAATCAGTTTCAAATGTCTCTTTAGCACTAACTATTACTTCCAGCGTATAATGTATTTCTCGCTCTTTTGGCAATGTAATTTAAAAATCAGCTCAAGTTCAATTTCAAGTTCCAAAAGGCTCTACTGGATTCACACAATCAAAATAAAAGGACATAAACTTGTGTTCCCACTCATCAGCTGCAAGGTATGCCCCTTCAGGACCTGACTATCTTTGACATGGAGTTTTCTTCCGTTTTGCTTTTTTGACTAGTACTTATTTCTTCTTCGCTCAGTTCTGTTCCTTCTACTGTTTCTGCTCCTTCATTTATGCTTAACAACACATTAGGAACTCTTTCAGTTGCATGCAAAGACTGCCACTTAGCTCCTTTCACAGTTTTTCTCGACAGTGATGGCACACTGAACTTACGATTCTTCTTGGTTTAGCAGGAATTTAGCAAGCTCTTCTTTGACTTTGACTTCTTACACCTGCATCATCAGCCACTTCAGAAGGAGTAAAATCTGCATAACTTTGATTCAACTCAACTCCACTCTCAGCTATTTCAGGCAACAAGATCTTCTTCATCTCTTTTTCCCAATCTTCTGCTTCTGGGAGCGTCCTCCTTATATTTGACTCTCCTGCTTTGTCCGCTTCAGTTTCTGCTGATAGGATTGTCCTCGAGTTCATCTGTCAGAGGAGTACCTAGATCTTCACCAGTTTGCACTGTCTTTACTTCTGCAGTCTCATGCTCCGTCCTTGCCACTTGCTCTTCTTGAGACCATACAGTTTCTGCTGGTGCTCTCAGGAACACTGGATCTTCATCATCCAAAGGATATGGCACTTTATGAGTGCAGCTGGCATGAATCCAGTTTAGAATGCCAGCACACTTCACAGCAGTCGTCGTTACCACGATAACCTGGGAAGGCCCCTTCAACCTAGGCTTCAAGCAAGTCTTCTGCACATGCTTCTTGATCACCACCCAATCACCAGCCTGAAGACTGTGAAACTGGTCTTGGGACTTTGGCATGGCTGTAAATTCCACCTGGTGTCACAAAGAGTGAACCACATCAGTTATGCCCTTGCAGTAATCCATCACCAAATCAGCTGTTATGCTTACAAGCACATTTGTAGGAACAGCTGGCAATCTCATGGCTCTGTCAATCAGTGTTGCGTGAGGCAAAAGACCAGTCTTCCTGTCTAGTGTACTTCGCATGCTCATCAGAACCAAACGTAAAGCATCAGGTCATTTCAGATTTGTGGATGCACACATTTTTGCCAGTCGAACTTTCAGAGTGCCATTTGTTTGCTCTACTAATCCAGAAGCATCAGGGTGGTAACCACAGTGCAGCTTCTGCTCGATGTTTAAGGCTGAACACAGCATTTTTATCACCTTGTTATTGAACTGAATTCCTCTATCTGATTCTAAAGAGGCCAGAAAACTAAATTGTGGGATCAACTCTCTCAGTAACAGCTTTGCTATGGTGAAGCTATCATTTTTACTTGTAGAGGAGGATTCGATCCAATGCCTAAATACACAGACAATCACCACCACGTATGTCAAATCACCACACACAGGCATTTCAATTAAATCTATTGCATTCTGTTACATGGACTACCTGCTCTTCCAGAGTGGCTCAAATAGACAACAGTTCTCTTTCTCATGTTCATTTGCTGACATGAAATGCACCAGTGACAAATGGCTTCTACAACCTGTCAAATTTTTGGATTGAACCAAGATTGCTTAAATGTTTGAATCATTGTATCTCTCCCAATGTGAGTTTGACCATCATTGTATCTAGCCATTTGCATCAGTAGACGGTTTGGCAAGACTACCTGCCCTTCATTTGAAATCCAAATTTCATCAATTTCCCTTTGATTGCAGCACAATTTTATCCTTCTTCTTTTTTCATCTTCTGGAACCTCATCTTGCAATATTTTAATATCTTCACAAGTGTCAACCATTGTCAACAGAAAACTTTGATCTGGCTCATCCGTATTTGATACATTTTTCCATTCTTCATTGAAAGTGGCAAAATTAAGTGCACAGAATCTAGTGATTTGATGCACATGTGAATTACACATAGAGATAAAATCATTTGTTTTTTTATGACAACACACTTGACAACTGCAACTTTCACAGGTAATTGTAAAGCTTTCAGTAATTAGTGAATCTTGACCCCATTTTGTATAGGGGAACCAGAAGAGGTCATAAAACCTCTCTGGGACCACAACTGCCCAAAGTCATTAACAACAACAAATCATACTGGCTGTCTTTAAAAATCATAATTTTAATCTGTGATGAAATACAGCATGCTCTAGTAAGAGCCAGCAATTCAGCCACTTGTGCATAAAATACTCCTTGAAGCCATGAAGCTTTGAGTATACCAGAGATGGTGCACACAGCTAACCAGATCTCAATGTCCCCACATTGTCTCTTAAACAGGAACCATCAACAAAAATGAGTTGGTCATTTTTCTCTAACAGGTTATCCTGAATACCAGGTCTGTGTTTGGTGCACAGTTCAGTAACATCCAGGCAGTCCTGTTCCACTTCATTTACATTTTCATTTTCTTATTCAACAGTGTCCAAAGGCAACAAGTTAGCAGGATTTAGTACTCTGCATCTTCTGAGGGTTATATTTGGGGACCCCAGGATCAACAGTTCATAGCAAGTCAACAGAGCATTTGTCAGGTATTGAGTTTTGGTCCTGTTAAGTAAGACCTCTCCTGAGTGAGGGACCAGAACTGTTAAAGGATGTCCCATCACAATGCTTTCACTTTGGAGAAGGCTTGTACCAACTATGGCTACCTGTTTCAGGCAGCCTGGCAAAGCGGCTGGAACCGGATCCAATGTGGCTGACGATTTATGCCACCACATATCTGAGTCAGGAAAGAAAGAGCACAGCAATCAAATTCATGAGAAAACAGTGAAAATGGTTTTGTGTAATCAGGCATTCCCAGAGCTGGTGCTCTGCAGAGACTCTTCCTCAGCTCAGAAAAAGCTTTCATACAAGCATCATCAAGGGGCACTGGATTAGTGATGTCTTTGTGGGTCATTCTTTGCAAAGGCTTGGGCATAACAAACACTTCTTTCAAAACCCTTTTCTCAACAAAATGTGATATTACAGGAGTGACTCCTTGAACTACATCTAGTGCCATGTGATATTGGGGAGTTTTCGGGGAAAAATGCATTATGTTTAACTGTGACTTTGACTGGTTCCACTCCTTTAATAAGATCAATATCTTTCCCAGAATGATCACTCACTTGTAAAATAACGGTATCTTGTAGGTCGTTTGGCAAGTTCTGTACTCTAAATGCAGGAAAAAGAGTAATTAATGAGAATTCTTCATTATTTAGATTACAGTCAACTGGTATGCAAGATTCCTCATCATCACTATCTGTTTGAATAGTAATTCTATCATTTGTGCAAGAAATCAAACATTTTAATTTGCACAACAAATGTCTTCCCAGCCGGCATACTGGACTTGCATCACAGACTACAAATTTGTGCATGCCTTCAAAAGTACCAATTTTAATAGGAATCGATTCAGTAATCGGATTTGTGAGGTGTTGATTCGCTACTCCTACAACCTGTACTGTTCTCCCAGGAAGTGGCACTTCTGCAGTTCTGACAGTATAGCGTGTAGCTCCTGTGTCAACCAAGAATGAAATTGTATGACCCATGACTGTTCCATTTACATAGGGATCACTCTGATCCACCTCTAATTAAGCTGCTAGCATACATTCTTCTTCATCCGAATTCTCACTCACAATTTCATCACTCAATTCATCCTCACTGTGTAAGGAGTACTATGTTATCAAGCAGGTGGGCAATTTTTTAGCACAATGCGCCACATTCACTTGAAGTACGACGACTTCCCTTCTCTCACCATTTGGAGTGCGCAAACTCCCTACTCAACTACGTTGGAGTACACAAACTCCCTACTCCTGTAACAATTATTTTATTAATAACAACACAGAACACCATATTTAGCTAACATTGCTTCCTTTAAAAACTAAGGCTCATTGTTAAAAGTTTCAATTTTTATCACAAGTAGGTACAGTAGAGGAGGACAGAGAAAGCAGTAGCTTTCCACTGTGAGCGTTTATTGAACTGTTTGCAAAAGCACTTCAGTAAAATCAGCATAACATTTCAACATTGTGCTTCTGGAAAAATACTAAAACTTAGGCCTTTTCACTAATGTTAATACATGAAGAATAAAATATTTCTAATAATTTCAAACCATAAATTTTGTAATACAATGATATTATTCATGTTTTGTCAGTACATGTAGTTATAATTAATCAAAATACATTTACACTCTCACTTTTTATTTCGCATTAAACTTGAGGTGACTGACACCATGTCAGGCACATTTATAAATATGCACGTTTTATTTTCCTACCACACGTTTCTCTATTTAGGACTCTAAATACACCTTAATTATTTTGTTTTGGTCACAAATTTGTTCATTAATAATGTTTGATTTCTAGCACACGCACCCTTGCACTATGGAGCAAAGGTATGTGCATGGTGCACAGCAGCTGAAATCAGCAACAGCGCTAAGGAAAGGGAAGGTGAGAGCCATATCTCTGCAGATATGGTGCTTTCCTGCTCCTCCTTCTCGCACAATGCAGCGCAGCTTTTTGGTTGCTGCACTGTCTAGCAGAATAGTAGATCTGACCCTGAGGTGAAAAAGTCTAGGAGATTTGCACTGTGCTCTGAAGCGACTCAAAGCCACTGGTGCCCAGATGACAGAGAGAGAGGCCGTGAGAAGGTACTGGGCACCAGGGATGTCATCCTTGGCAGAGTTGAAAGCCCTAGCAAGTCACTCTTCTTATCATGGCAAGCCGACTTCCAGCTCATACTAGGAGCGCTGCTGATTTGCTGATGACATTCTGATTTTAATTGTGTAACAGTTTATTTTAGCGACCGTTGGAAAACTTCTGCTATGAAACTACTCTTCAGTTTTATGCTGTGAGGAGAATTGGGTCAATGTCGCTAAGAGATTAAGCAGCTTTTGGGGGAAAGGAGCGAGGAGCAATTAAATTACCGGATGAGGTGAGGGAAAGGTGGATGTCACTGAACACTTGCAATTGGGATCAAAGAGAAAGCTCCGGATTTTATCCACAAGTGCCAAGTAACTTAATTTTAAGCTAAACTTTGAAGCAAAATTTCAAAAAGTTAAAATACGACCACAGCTTTTTTATAGGATTGGGATTTGGGGGTTTTATTTAATGCTTTTAGGTGTTCATTACTTGCTCTCTGTTTGACTTTCTTGTAAAAAGATGAAATGCTCAACTTGAGGGGTGTGGGTAGTGGAGTTAAGAGTACACTGCATTTAAGTGAATTAGATTATTTATTGAGAGTGAGCGTAGATACCTCTGGGTAGTTCCTCTGCCTCCACCAACTGACAGTCCCTGTCACATTCTTCCCCAACCTGGCAGACTCGAACCATACAGTATCCTGACAACTAACAAGATTCTCATTGGAAACCTCTTCAGTGTTTCCTACAGGTGTGTCATTTATAATCTTGCTAACCACTTCAACTGAACCATCATACACTTCGACTAAACCATCAATGTATTCAAAACTTTCATCTTCTCTTACACTAGCAATACCATCATATTCTCTCTTGCAACCACACTCTTAATCTTCCCACAACCATCCATTCGATTTGCCACTCTCCGAATCTACTTCATTATCCAATCACCACGTCAAGACTTTATTGCAACTTGCTAGATGTGCGAAATGCCACACTTCAGCATCCCTCAATAGAGCTGAATTAGTAATACCTTGTTTCACATGTCGGAGTTTAGTGCACTTGCTTCTCCCTTTCTTTGTAACGACTTCCTATTTTACTCTTACCCAATCATCTTGTTCCAACTGAACATTCTTCACTCTCTGTTTCTGATAATATTGTTTGTACACATCTTGCGCCTTCCTTAAATTTGCACTCACCACTGCAGGAGACCATTTGCTACATAGTTTAATTAACATCCATGCACAATTGCCCTTGGTAAATGGTTTTCTACCTCTTAGAATTTTAAATGGGCTATACCCAGTAAAAGTTGGGCTAATCCAGTAACCTCAAAAGATGCTGTTCAATTATTTTTCCCAAGTTAACCCAGCATTGATAGCAACTTGTAAGCTACCCATGATCACATGGTTAAATCATTCCACAGCACCGTTCCCAGCAGGATGACACACCGGGGTATGATTAGCAGTAATGCCATTACTTGATAAAAACTCATGAAAATAGCTTGCAGTAAATTGTCGACCATTATCACTCAGTAGGGTTTTAGGAATACCTTCTCTGAGAAAACTCTTTCAAGAAAGGAAATTATTGTTGTAGAGTCTACTTTTTTACTCACAAATACGTCTGGCCATTTAGAGTACAAATCCAACAGGAAGACTGCAAATGAGTCACTCCCTTGGAATCCAGAATGGAACCTAGATATCAATACCTAAGTCTTCTCAGGGATTTTCCAGAAGTTGTCTATGACCTAGAGGAGGACAAAAACTGAAACAGATTTATCCACCCCTAAACATTGTGTACAATATATCACAAATTGTTCCACCTCAGAATCAATGCTAGGCCACTAATATGAGTTTTTTACACACAATTTGGTTTTGACTATGCCCATGTGTCCTTCATGTTTAATTCCTAATATCCTTGACCTGAGGTTCTTTGGCAGTACGATTTTGTTCCCTCATAAGACAAGACCTTCATCATTATGTATAACTCATCTCCTAGTTCTAAAAAATGTCTATGTCTATCCAACAAACAGTTCTTATTGGGCCAGCCCTGAACTATTACTCTTTTATAGTGTTCAAAATGTTATCTTCCTTGTAGGCAACTTCTCAATCATTTCTTGCAATGTCATTCACACCCCATGAGACTGTACTCATCCCACTTTTCAACTTCAAGAGGGACCTACTCAAATAATCAGCTACATGTCCTTATGTCCAAGCAAAAAATCCATAACATACCTATAGTCTAGAAGATGCAAGGACAATCTGGCCATGCGGGGAATTGCTTCAAACACTCCTTTTGTAGTTAAAACTTTGAGTAAGGGTTTATGATCCTTGTGTAAACCAAACTATGCACCCCAAATGACCTGCCTAAACTTCTCCATGACCCAGACAGCTGCTAGCATGTCCCTTTCAATTACTAAAAATTTACTTTCAGCAGGAGATAATGAGCATGAGGCAAAAGATACAGTATTTTCTGATCCATCTTATAAACTTTTCATTAAAACAGCACCTAATCCTTTCTAATGTCAGTAGTCAGGACAATGTGTGCCTTTGATCAAAACCTTACAAAGGGTCTGGTCTGCATATATCCTTCTTAATACTTTCAAATTCTTTATGCACTTGCTCGATACATACAAATACTTGTTGATCCTTTAAAAACTATCTCAACCCATCGGTTTTTGCTGCAAAAGTTTCAACACATTTTGGGTAGAATTCTGCGAGGCTTAAAAATGATCTGGCCTACTCCTTACAATTCAGAGATGGGACATTAGTGATAGCACTTATCAGTTCTTTTTAAGGTAAAATGGTGCCTTTGCTTATTTCATGCCCTAGCTACGCTACTGACCCCACTGCGTATTTATACTTACTCGGTACTGCAGTTAGACCTCTAGCTGCAAGACTTTCCAGTAATGAATTCAACCTTTGATCATGATCTTGTTTGTCGCACCCCATGATGAGGATATCATCTTGGAAGTATATTAGCCCCTTGATATTTTTGAACAGGCAATGCATCAGGTGCGGGAAAACAGCACCAGCATAGGCTAATCCAAAAACCTGTAGCATCCAAATGGAGTAATAAAAGATGTGAGGACCTTTCTCACAGTGTGAAGTGAAATTTGGTGGTAAGCTGCTATTAGATCCACCATTGAAAACCAATTTACTCCCTTGGTTTCTTCCAGATGTTCATTAATCTTAGGAAGTGGAAACTTGGCCAACACAATATTCTCATTTAAGTCTCTCAGATCTACACATAACCTTATTTTGCTATTGGACTTTCTGGCAACCACTAAGGGAGCCAACCATTCATCGCTTTCTGTTGCTTGAATGATTCCATTCTTCTCCAATTGTTCTAATTCCTTGACTATATCATCTCTCAGACCAATGGGTATATTACTGGGTCCCCTAGTAACAAAACATGGTCCATACTACTGGGATGGAGTGTGATCCCTAATGCTCCTTGGTCTGTCTAGCTTGAAACTAAGGGACCCTTTTCAGCCCCATATAATGTTTCCTCAGTTGTCCTGTGTTTGAACTCAAACGTTAATACTTTGAACCCTACCATGGTAATCTTCTCTCCAGTGAAAGTAACTGGGTGTATATCAGTGAGAGTTAAATGGTTACCCAACGTTTTTGCAAATGTATTCTTCCAAACTGAACTTTGTACTATGGTGTATGATGACCCGGAGTCTGCCACTATTTTAATCTCTATACCTCCAATGTGCATAACACAACTAGGCTTGTTTTTCAGTAAGGTGTCAACATTCAATTCAGGATTGTGGATACATAGAATACCACTTGAACCTGAAGGGTCATCATCTATGCATCTATCGATTCCCTATTTCATCCATCCACCCTTCCTTTCTTTCACTCACTCACCCTCCCAAGTTCATTATGGGCCTTTGTCTGCAAAGCTGCAGACAGAAGAGGCCCATCAAGAACCCAACTCCACTTACCTCTTAGTCCACTAGTGCTATTGTTGTCTGCAATTGGTTCCTTCCCTCTCTTGGGCCTCTATACTCAAGATAGGAAGCAGTCTGTTGTGCTCAGCTCCATAATGTTTTTTTTAAAGTCAAACCAACTGCAGTACTAAACACGTATTACTGACAGGATAGCAGCCCCTTGATCCTACCCCCTGCAGCCTGCCCCCCTGTGATGATCAACAAATTCTTGCCATCCACTCACTCCATCCTTGTCCTCATCGGCCTGCCCCACCTCCAGCCATTGAAGTGAATGGAGCTTTGCCACCTCCTCCCACGGCCACTGTTTATGTGCCCCAAAAGCAACCAGATTCATGGCTTTCTAACTCAGCACTCCCTCTCCTGTGATGTCACTGCTGCAGCTTGTGCCTACAGGTAAAAAAAAAACCTTGCCTGGCTGGTGTTTGAGCAGTCGAACTTCTGTAAAGTTCACTAGAGTTCACTATGGAGATTCAGCACACCGTCTTAGAGCAGTAATTTCTTCTCAACTGCTCTCTGTTTATTTCCCTGTTCTTGCCTCACCCCTGAGCATGGCAGGGCAACACCCCTTTTGCCTATGAAAACCAATTGCCCCTGGTGACAGACTTCCTTTGTCTTATTGTAGTGATGATGCTCCCTTTTCTCTCAACCACTTGTAAAGGGCTGATGGCAAAGGAGTTGCAGACTTTTGTCTTTGTTTCCATCTAATACCAAATCTACTTTGTCGATGATATTGTCTTTGTACTGTCTCCTAAGGTCAGCAGACATTTTCATCTTTTCTGTCCTGGTGGCATTGGATGATCTGATTTTGTGATGTCTACATGTTGAGTTGCTGTCCATTGGGAAATCTGTTCGGACTGCTCAACCAAACTTGATGTAGGCAGGACTTTTACCTGTTGTCCAGTAGGTCATTGTGTGGTAGGCCTGTGGTACCTGGCATAGAGATTGTTAAGTTCCATTCCCTCTGCCGATGCTCTCTGTACTGTTCTTTTAAGAGTCCCCATGAAATGTCCAATTACACCATTTGTCTGAGGCCACAGTTTGGTGATACGTTGATGTTCAACTCTCAAGAGAGTCAAGAATTGATTGAACTCCTTGATGTTCAAAGGAAGGCCATTACCCGACTTGAGGATATTCAGTATCCCCCATATTACACATAAGTCATTCAGGACTCATCACTTTACCAAGTCTAGTGGACGAGACAATTCTGACGAGTGGGAACCGTGAGTGTTCATCTATGAGTGCCAACAGGTACTTGCCAGTTGTGAGAGGTCCAAAGAAATCAGTGTACACAGTTCCAGACACATTTTCAGGGAGATCGGACTTTGTTAGTCAATGTTGAGTTGTCTTGACTGATAAGCAAAGGCACATGACATGCCTCCAATTCTTCCTCCACCATCTCATCCATTTTGGGCAACTATACCCTCTCACGTAGAGCTCACTTGCTGACTGCTATGTCACAGTGTCCTTCATGAGTCAGCTCAATGGCCTTTAATCTTAGACTTTTGGAAAGTACAATCCTGTGACCTCTCAATACGATTCCTTTCTAGGTCACTGCAAGTTCATCATGAATGCTGTAAAACTTTTGTAGTTTATCTGCAACCCCCCTCCTTCCTTTTGTGGTTTGTATTTCCATCCATGAGTGTCAAGCAGCTGTTTGACCCTGGCCATGTCCTCAACCAGCTGGTTGGCCATGGCAACTGGGTCTACCATTGAGGCTGGTGGAGTGCTAGAGCATATAATGGAATTGCAGTACGCTTCCACAACCAATGTTTTTTATGTTTTTTATGTGGTCAGCTGCAGTCGGGCTCTTTTCCTGGTCTGTGAATGATGTAATTGTCATATTCCTGCAATTTCAGTCCCCAGCGTCCAAATCTGGTGTGCATCCTGGGTTTGGGGTTGCCAAAAATGGTCAAGAGCACTTGATGGTCAATGATGATTGTGAATTGCATTCCACATAGAAACATACAAAGGTGTTCACAGACCCACACAATTGCCAAACGTTCCTTTTCAGGCTATGAGAAAACCTGTTCTCTGTCGTACAAACTGAGACTGTCATATGCCACTAGGGCCCTCATTGCGACCCTGGCGGTGAGTGATAAAGTGGTGGTAATACCACCAACAGGCTGGCGGTAAGTACCGCCAAATTATGACAATTGGGGTGGTAAGTCCCATAGACAGCCAATGTACCACACCAACCGCCAGGGCGGAAACAACACTCATCACGGCGGTAGCCATCAACAGCAAGGCGGAAGACAAAGTACCGCCCACCAAATAGAGACACACAAATCCGCCACCTTTTAATGGGCAGTACCAACACCATCAAAAGCCTGGTGGAAACAGAGCTCAGAAGAGAAAGGATTCACCATCGGTGACACAAGGAAGAACAACACCGCCATGGAACCCGAACTGCAAGTCTTCCCGATGATCTACTACGATATGCTCCACCAAGAACACCAACACCGACGAAGACGATGATGGTGAGTACAGCCGCCTAGCACACAAGAGAGGGAAATGAGAGTGACACACACACGCACAACACACACCCAACGCACACACACCATACACACAACCAGGTGCACACGGAAAACAATGGCACATGACACACCGCAGAATAACGCAAGGACCAGAGTATGGTTGTACAGATAATGTATTAGCATAGTAAAAACCAACCATATGAACCAAATATATACAAATGTTTAAAAAGGGCCAATGCCCAGTCCAAAGTCATAAGGGCACACATGGCCACAGGGCACAGTCCAAGGCCCAACTTGTATCCAGACATCATCCGGAGAGAACACTGCAGGGGCATTTTGCAAGTGGGCAGGCACCTCAGGGGTATGGGGGGGCACCTCAGCCAAAGATGGGAGCTTGCCCACTGGTTCTGGAAGGGGCTCCATGCCCATGTCCCACTGCTGGGGTGTGCAAGGTCACAGTCACTGAACTGTGGAACTTTCCCACTGGTTCTAGAGGGGGCTCCATGCCCATGTCCCATTGTTCGGGAGTGCAAGCTCACAGTCTCTGAGCTGGGGAACTTCCCCATTGGTTCTGGAGGGTGCTCCATGCCCATGTCCCATTGCTGGGGAGTGCAAAGTCACAGTCACTGAGCTGAGGAACTTCCCCACTGGTTCTGGAGGGGGCTCTATGCCCATGTCCCATTGCTGGGGAGTACAAGGTCACATTCTCTGAGCTGGGGAGCATGCCCACTGGTTCTGGAGAGGGGTCCAAGCCCATGTCCCATTGCTGGGGAGTGCAAGGTCACAGTCACTGAGCTGGGGAACTTCCCCACTGGTTCTGGAGGGGGCTCCATGCCCATGTCCCATTGCTGGGAGTGCAAGGTCACAGTCTGTGAGCTGGGGAGCATGCCCACTGGTTCTGGAGGGGGCTCCATGCCCATGTCCCATTGCTGGGGAGTGCAAGGACATAGTCACTGAGCTGGGGAACTTCCCCACTAGTTCTGGAGGGGGCTCCATGCCCATGTCCCATTGCTGGGAAGTGCAATGTCACAGTCTCTGAGCTGGGGAACATGTCCACTGATTCTGGAGGGGGCTCCATGTCCCATTGCTGGGGAGTGCAAGGTCACAGTCTCTGAGCTGGGGAACATGCCCACTGGTACTGGAGGGAGCTCCATGTCCCATTGCTAGTGAGTGCAAGGTCACAGTCTCTGAGCTGAGGATCTCTCCCACTGGTTCTGGAGGGGACCCCTTGTGCAGCAGTCCTTGGAGGGTGGCCTACATGTCCTCCGCTGGTGGTGATAGCTACACTGTCTCTGCTGGCGGAGATAGCTGCACTGCCTCAGCTGGTGGGGAGGGCTGCTCTGGGGCAACAGGTGATGTGCCTCCTGGCCTGCCTCTGCTGGCGGTGAGGGCTCCATGACCACAGGTGGTGGCGGTGGTAATGGTGGTTTCACCCTCCCAGCCTCTGATGGAGTTGAGGGCTTCATTTCCTCCATGGAGGGAGGTGCGGGCACCATCCTCTTCCTGGCTGTTTGTGTTGTGGGCTCCTTCCCCTTCCTGGCTGTAGGTGTTGTGGCTCCTTCCCCTTCCTGGTTGTAGGTGTTGTGGGCTCCTTCCTCTTCCTGGATTTAGATATTGCGGTCTCCTTCCCCTTTCTGGCTGTTGGAGTGGAATCCCTCACAGTGTGGCCTCCATGACTAGGAGGTGCTGGGCTGGCTGGCTGGCACCCTGTTCTATGGGCAGGATGGGGGGGAGGGAGGGGGAAGAGGTCAAGTTGTGCAAGGAAAAGCTTCTTAGGGATGGTGGTGTGGGATGAGGGAGGAGGGATGGGAGTGGAGGTTGACGAGTGGTTGATGGAGGTGTACGTCTGCTGGAATTCGGTGCAGGTGCATGGGCAGTGTGTGAGGTGGATGACTGTTGGGAGTCTGAATGCTTGCATTTGTGTCCTTTAGGAGGGGGGACAGACGGTGGGACAAGTGGGTGGATGTGTCTGCAACTGTCCGGTGTTTGCATGAGAGCTTGTGGGATGAAGTGTGGTGATTGTGTCTGCCTGTGCCACTCTTATTTGTTGTCTTGTGTGCATGCTCGTCAGTATGTGTGCCTGGGATGGGTTGGGGTTGAGGAGAATGGGACTGGGAAATGGTAGTTGGAGGGGGAACGATAGAAACCGGGACATTGGCTTTGATCAGAGAGGAGGCCAGAGCCTGAAATGGCAGGGTGAGAAAACAAGAAAGGGGGGGAGAAAAAGGATACACAGGTCAATGACTGGACGAACACCACCCTTGGCATGCACATCACCATCACACACAGGGAACAGGCCTAAGCACTATGGATTACACTACCAGTGATGTGGCTAGCCACTAAGGGAAGATGAGGACCCGAAACCACCAACTGCAGCACTCCTGAGACCCACGATGCCCTGGCTGAAATGGACTGCTAACAAGCTAGGTTACCTGTACTTTCCATACACCCATTACCCTTCAGTTGACCGAGCCTGCAATGTCTGCCCTGGCCTTAGGGACACCCACTAACACACATCCACCACCCGGATACCACCCCACCAGCCAAAATATGTCATGATACCCACTGTACTCACCCCCTTGTGGCTGCTGTGATTCCCTCAAGTGCCCATCTAGCTCAGAGTAGGCCACCACCAGTATATGGGCCATTGGGGAGGGTCAGGGTTCGACAGGCACCCCTTCCTCATTGGGAAGCCATCCCCAGCTGGGCCTCCATTCTCTTCCATGCCCAGCGTCTCAGGTCCTTCCACCGTTTCCGATAGTGGGTGCTCCGCCTGCCATAGACCCCCAGGGTCTGCAGGTCCTTGGCGATGGCACGCCATAGTCCCTTCTTTTGATGGGTGCTGACCTGCAGAGGCAATGCAGACAGGAGAACACCATTAGACAAACAGTCCAGCCAGTCACACAAATGGCTCACCATACCCGTTTCCATCACCACTGGCACACACATAGCCCAATGCACACAGCGCACACCATGTACACCGCCACTAGACCTTCCCCACACCCCCCTACAGCCTTACACGATGCTTGCACACACATCTCCATGCATCCTTCACACATGCATTGTGCCCAAAATGTACTCACCTGTTGGTCTGGAGGCCCATACAGCTGTCCATACTGAGAGTAGGACTCCATCCACCAGTCGCTCCAACTCCTCCGAAGTGAAGGCTGGGGCCCTTTCCCCAGTCACACGTGCCATGGTAGGTTCCAGACACAGGTCACAGCAGCACACGCAGTGTAGGTCTTCATCTTTTGAAGGTCAGAAAACAAGTGAGGAATTAGATAGAAAATGGCAGTCACATCCGCGGTAGAGTACACCGTCACCGCCGGTATAGATCCCCATGTGCAAATGTACTCCATCGAGCCCCATATTATCCAATGAGGAATTGCACAGCAGTGCAAGACTGCCTTCCGCCACGACGCCCAACGCGAGCCGAATTACCTCACTTCCACCTGTCCCTCCATACAGGACAGGCGGTCACCATTTAAAGGGTGGGGAAAGAGGCCTATGAACAATTACTGCATCACAAATTAGATTTGCACATACCTCGCCATTTACACTGTCCCAATACATAAGTGCCCCATGTGGACTGCAGTTGTGGTTTTGTTGTTCCAATTGTGACACCCTACTCTTGTGTCCCTTAGATACCTACTGCTGCGGATGAATAGGAGGTGGAGACATCCCCGTGTACAGACCTCTGGTGGACTTGGCTACACTGGAGGACAGGCACGTAATACTCACCTATAGACTGGACAGGGCCACAGTCACAGAGCTGTGTGCCCAGTTGGAGCCTGACTGATATTAGCTATCCCTCATCCCACTGGGATCACCCCTCTTTTGCAAGTTCTATCAGTGCTCCATTTCCTGGCAACTGGTTCATTCCAAGTGACAGTGGGCTTGGCAGCAGGAATGTTACAGCCAATGTTTTCAATCATGCTAGCAAGAGTTATGTCTGCCCTGGTAAAACACACGTGCAGCTACTTAGCTTTCCCCCCAGGTTGAAGATTTGGCCACTGTGAAGGCCGGATTCTATGCAGTGGGACATATTCCCAATATTATTGGGGCGATTGACGGGACACATATTGTGTTTGTCCCCCCACTGCCAGAATGAACAGGTGTACAGGAATCGTAAGAGTTTCCACTCAATGAATGTGCAAATGGTGTGCCTGGCTGATCAGTACATCTCCCACGTCAATGCTAAGTATCCTGGGTCAGTGCATGATGCCTTTGGTCTGAGGAATAGCAGCATCCCAAATGTGATGGCCCAACTACAGAGGCACAGGGTGTGGCTAATAGGTGAGCCTTGGTCCCCACCTACTGTATGTTAGTGTATGCCTTATTGCGTTAACCCCATAGGATTGTGTGAGGCTAAATGTGGTCCCTCAATACTTGCAGGTGACTCTGGCTACCGAAACCTATCATGGCTGCTTACTCCTGTGAGAAATGCCAGGACAGGGGCTGAGGAACGTTATAACGAGGCACCTGGGCGAACCAGACACATCACTGAGAGGTCCTTCGGCCTCCTGAAGGCCAGGTTCAGGTGCCTCCATCTGACAGGTGGATCCCTGTGCTACTCACCCGGGAAGGTCTGCCAGATAGTAGTGGCATGCTGCATGTTGCACAACCTGTCCCTCAGACGGCATGTACCTTTTCTGCAGGAGGAGGAGGAGACTGGGGATGCCCCTGTGGCAGCAGTAGACCCTGATGACAGTGAGGATAAAGAGGCTGAGGATGAGGACAACAGAACATCAGTTATCCGTCAGTACTTCCAATGACACACAGGTGAGACAGTGCAACTTAACATTTCTCTGACTATTGGTGTATTCTGTGTGGCTGTGGCATGATGGCATTCACTTCCTTTTACCTCTACTTACTGTCACCTATGGTTTGTCATTTTGCAGATGTTGGTGATATAACAACTGTGTTCGGATGTGCTGACTACAGCCAGCTACAGGACATTATTTCTATGCTCTCACAATGTACAGTACATTTGCAATGGATTAAACTGGTTCCATGAATACACATTTTCAACACATGACATCCAAGTAGTCAAGTTGTGTCCAAGGGTGTTTATTGTAGTGCTAAGAAATTGAGGGTGAAGTGCAATAGAATGGGGTGATGATGGAGGAAAGTCCAGGGTATTGTTCCAGTCTGTTTGTAGCACAGGTCCAGTGTCCAGGGGGCCATAGGAAGGGGAGGAACAGCAGTTCAAAGTGGACAAGATGACAGTGTGGGGCCACTGGTGGTGGTCTTGGCAAGTGTCTCTGGCTTTTGTCTGGGTCGCAGGGAACATTTGCAGGGTGGTTCACCTTCTGCAGGGGGAGGGGTGCTGGTGGCTTGTGGGTCCTGTGGCAGGGCCTCCTGCCCACTAGTGGCAGTGGAAGTGGAGGGGTGGTCAATGGACTGGCTAGTGGTAGGGGCCACTGCCGTGCTGTTGCCTCCCTCATGATGTTGGCCATGTCTGCCGGAACCCCTGCTATGGAGATCAGGGTGGTGTTACTGGCCTGCAAGTCCTCCCTGATCAACTGATACTGTCACTCCTGCGGCTGCCTGTTCTCCTGCACGTTGTCTAGGATCTGCCGATCGTGACCTAGGAATGTTGGTAGGCTCCCAGGATCTCTGAGAGTGCCTCCTGGAGAGTCGGTTCCCTGTTCCTGTCCTCCCTCTGGCACACAGAAGTCCTCCCAGTGTCCCTGTTGGCCTGTGCCTCTGTCCCCTGAATTATGTGCCCACTGCCACTGACCCCAGGTCCATGATTGTCTTGTGGGTGAGGTGTGGCCTGGGGTCCCTGTACAGGTGGGCACACTGCTGATTGACGTGTCCTGGGGACAGAAGTGTGGGTACGCTGGGTGGGTACTATGGTGTTGGATCCTGATGGGGGAGACTCTGTGGTGGTCTGTGAGTGGGCTTGGGTGGCCGGCTGTCCAGTGGTCCCTGATGGGCCCGGTAGGTCATCCAGATCCTGGAGTTCAGAGTTACTGTCATCACTGGGGGCATCTTCTGTTGGGGGACTGGATAGTCGTGGCACCTCCTCTCCACTGACATTGGCTGGGGTACCTGTGGGGATGTAAGTGATATATTATGCTTCCTGTGTATGACATATTGACCATCCCTGGCTTCCTCTCTATGGTTGTTGTTGCCCTGCCACCTTTTGTTTGTGTATGGTGTTATATTGTGGGATTGTTAGTTTCCCTATGCTGTGCATCCTTTGATGATGGGTGTCCATGCAGGGCTGGGAGGGCTGTCCATGCATTGGTATAGCATGCAGGGGTTGGCATTGGGGTTAGTCATATCTGTAGGCGCAGTGTGTGGGATGGAGTGGAGTGATGGGAGTGAGGGTGAGGGGTGTGATTGCATGCAGGTATGGGGGTGATAAGTAGTAAATGTTGACTCACCAGTATCCAGTCCTCTGGCTACTTCAGCGAGTCCCTCAGGATGCAGCAATGCCAAGACTTGCTCATCCCATGCTGTGAGGTGTGGGGGAGGAGGTGGGGGCCCACCGCCTTTCCTCTGTATGGCAAGCTGGTGCCTTGCAGCTAGGGAATGTACCTTCCCCTGTAGGTCATTCCAACTCTTCCTAATGTCGTCCCTTGTTCTTGGGTGCTGTCCCATGGCGTTCATCCTGTCCACGATTCTCCGCCATAGCTCCATCTTCCGGGCAATGGAAATCTGCTGTACCTGTGCTCCAAACAGCTGTGGCTCTACCCTGACAATTTCCTCCACCATGAACCTTAACTCCTCCTCAGTGAAACAGGGGTGCCTTTGTGGGGCTATTGGTGTTGTATGTTGTGTGTTGGTGAGAGTGTGTTGAGTAAAGTGGTGGGTGTGGGATATGGGGTGCGTGAGGGATGTATGGGTGTAAGTGGTGTGTCTGTAGTCTCTGTGATGTCGATGGCTAGCTCTTGCAGTCTTTTGGTGTTGGCAAAGGTTTGTGGGTAATGTGGGTGTGTGTTTCATAGTGGTGTGGGTGTGTTGGTGTGATGTGTGTATAAATGTCAGTGTGTGTTTTCAGTATTGGCCATTTTAGTGTTGTTTTGTTTGTGGGTGTCCATTCTGAGCGCGGCAGTGTGTACTGCCAATGGTTTACCGCCATTAAATGCCAGCCACGGTGATTTGTGGGTCATAATGTGATGCGCTTTGTTTTATGGGTGTTGGTACTGACACTTTACCACTGACCTTTGGGCTGGCGGATTTGTGTGTGTGGCAGTATTCTGTCAGATTGATGTGTGTGACATAATATGGAAAATGGATATCCGCCACCGCGGTGGTATGTTGGCGGCCGTCAGCGTGGCGGTAAGCAGCATTTACCGCCAATGTCATAATGAGGACCTATGTGTCTTTTAGCATTTGGATGACTGCTGTGCTGTGCAAGTGTTGTGCAAGAATGGCCCACAGCCCTAGTGGGCTCGCATCCACAGTTGCTTCTGGTTGTAGCTTAAGGTTGAAGTGTGCAATAACGGTTGCTTTTTCAATGTCTGTTTTAATATTTTGGAAACTTTCTTCACAGGCTCTGAACCATATAAAGTCTGCATTTTGTTTTATTGGGTCATGCAGCTGTGCACTGAGCATGGTGTAGTTATGTATGTATCATGCACAGTAGCTGGACACACCTAGAAAGGATGGCAGCATGCTCACATCTTGGGGTGGATTAGTCTCTACTAGTGCTTTCACTTTGGATCTGGTACCATACCGACTTCTGAGAAGTTAAGGTTGGTTTTATTCAGTTCGCATTTGCTGGCATTGATAGTCAGACCAGCATCTGTGAGCAATTGACACACCTTAGGAGCACCTTGAATTGTTATATTCTCATCTGGTGCTCCCATATATTATTATGTCATCACTGTAGTTGATGGCATTAGGTACAGGCTGAATTATTCACCTGATGACATCCTGGAAAATGTCAGCGTCCGAAGAGAGGCCAAAACACATCCATTTGAACCTGAACAACCCTATGTGCTTTGAGAGCATGGTGATGTATCCACAGTTCTCCTCTAACTCCAGCTGTTTTATTTCGGGTCTCCTCAGGACAAAGAAAGTAAAGGAATTAATGCCACCCATGAAAGTAGAAAGGAAAAACAATTTGTTTTTCATCTGTTGGTCAGCCAACACTTAATTTATGCATGCAAACTGTCCCAAAACTACCGAATCTTAAACCCCATCAGAAGCTATTGTCATCAAGGTTAAAAGATGTGTTGGGAGAGAAAGGGGGGTTCCCAAAGAGGCCTCCACGTGTCCAGAAAACAAGTGCGAACCACCTCTGGCCCTATCCTTGTACGCTGGAATAATTTGTGCAAAATATCACCGTGCACTGCCACCAAAGTGCATGTCGCTCCTATCCTATTACGGGCTACACGGGCTATTGCTACTGTGGCATTTTTGGAACATGCTCTTCGCTGTAAGTAGAACTTCTGCTGCTCCCAAGAAGTGGGGAATTAACATATACAGCTGTTAATTTAGGGTTTCCCTTTCTGTTTTTAAAGATTCCCTCCTTTGCACCGCTAAGGTTCGTTTTCGTGCCGACATCCAACGGCGGGCTGAGGTATGTAAATGGGCTCGGTTCTGGTTCAAGGCTTTTAAATTCAAGAGTTCAAGTGGGCATGTATCACCAGCTGGTGGCGGGTAGCACGACTCAGGTGGATTACAACTCAAAAGTAGTTGCAGAAAACCACCATATATCAAAAATAAAGAAAGCAGCAAGGAAATTGTACAAGAGATCAAGAACTGCTGCGGCAAAGACTTTTTTCCGGGTGTGGGTTTGGCTTTTAGATGGATACACAAACACCCGCACTGCTCATCATTCATATAAATAATTTGTGGTGATAAACATGTGTACTGATGACAATTTATGGTGTCATTGGTGATATTAATAGTTCATTTTTTCCTGCAGCATCCCAGTTTATATTTTTATGTATACACATGCAGCGGCCAGCACGCCGATGCAGTTTGTCTCCTCTCGTTGCGGGCTGTTGAGTCTGCCACGGCTCTAAGTGAAGCACAAACGATGCACACACAACTTTGCATACTGCAACACTTTATTCTTCCTTTCTTGGCTGTCCCAAAACGCTCCTCCTGCTCCCTCAACTACCTCATTACCTTTTCCCCATCACTCACATAAGGCGATACACTTCTAGTCCCTGTTAGTGCAGTCTCCTCTCTCGGGGCGTAGTGCCTGAATTTACATTTAGTTCAATGAATTCCCAGCTGGCCTGGTTACCAAAACCTTTTCCACAGTATATGTTGTTGATCAGCCCTTGAATGCATGTTTATAATAACCTTGATGTGGCACAAATGGTCTCAAGCCCCTTTTGCTCCCTCATATACTGTGGTGACCTTGTACCTGTCCCGAGCTCCCAGAACCCCCATTATCACCATTTTACCCTTCTCCTCAAGTGCATGAGGTGACACTACTGGAGGTGACACAACTCTTCCATGATGTGAGAACATAGCCTGACTGTGCCATTATGCGTGCAAGAAGTGACATGAAAATGTAACGAACAACACATGTAACATGTATCCTAATGTATTAATGTTAAAGTGGTACATTAAAATCATATTATTTAAGGTGCCCTCAGAGGTAGAAATATATCTATTTGCATGTTTTGATAATTATCTTAATCAACTGAAATATAATAGATGTATGAATGTATAATCATTGTATTGGGAATACAGTGTTATCTGTAAGAGTTATATAATCACAGTTATTTACCATTCATTATACTTATGAGGAGAGATGCATGTTTAGCCATGTATTTGAATGTGCATTGAAATATTTGTTAAATTGACTTAAGTGAAGGCCTGAAATGCTTTTCTATGCTTAACCTTCAATGTGGAGTTTTGCTTCTGTTGTATTTTCTTAATTTGCAGCTGTGTCTGTTCAAGTCTGCAGTTAATGAAAGACATGTTGTGTTTTTGAGATAAAGGGGGTATAGGAGGATTTGTTGGCAAGGACAAGGAGCACTAACAAACGGATGAGAGAGAACTTCGTTGTGAGATCCTGGACGTGTGAGGTACCCAAGATCGTCTCAATGTTTGGTTTGTGGGATGAAAGTCTGATGGGAATTAAAAATCCCAACTATGCACGGAAGATGGAAAACTACTGGTGATGATGAGATGGATTCTCGAAGGTTCCACAAGGTCTTAAATGGTATTCCACAAGGCCTAAAGTGGTTAGTTGGGTGAGGTATCCTTTGACTCTAGCGGATTCCCTTGAGACTTAGAGGGGCAAAGATCTCTCTATTTGTACTTTGGTTGAGTGGCTTCATGCTACGCATGTCTCTCTCGCAGAACTTCTACTGAGGCTTCTGTTATGCTGGCACTTTTGACTATTATTAATTTCCTGCAATTCTGGGAAAAAATCTACAGGATTTCCCCATGGCTTAATTATAATACTAAGATGTAATTAGCTTTCAAATGATTAGACAGAAGGATGAAATTTGGACTCTGAACACAAAGGCCCATATTTATACTTTTTTAGCGCCGCATTTGCAGCATTTTTTGATGCAAAAGCGGCACAAACTTACAAAATACAAGTGTATTTTGTAAGTTTGTGCACCTTCGCGTCAAAAAGCGGCGCAAATGCGGAGCTAAAAAAGTATAAATATGGGCTAAAGTGCTGTATTTTATCTTTTGTATTGTTGCAACAGACGTTCTTGGGTGCCTTTTACTTGTATGATTTAATCTGATCAGACAAGTTAATTCGGCTTTAGTGATTCTGAACTTATATAGTATGTTCCTGAGACTCATTTACATAAGCCTGGCCTTGAATTTGTAATAAAACTTTGAATTTGAACTTTTGCCTCCAAGATTTAATGTGTGACCAAATGGGTTTATTGTTAATTGATTTGAATGTGTTGATTTGTTTCTCCTTTCCTCTCCGAACAAGGAAAAAGATTAGTCAGAACCAGAGAAACTAGAAAATGGGCCAGATGCATTCTCAAAGCCCCTTTCTATGCTTTTAAAAGGTTCAGCCTCTCCCCATCACGCAAATATACTGGCCACTATTTAACATGGAGATTCTGCTGAGGACAGAGGAGTGTTTTATGTGCATTAACCTTTGCTGGCAAAGTAGCAGATGATAGGATGTCAATGATTACCACTCTGGCTAATATCTCTATGCTCTTCAGGTCATGAGGTCAAATTCCAGCAAATATGAAACAGCCTTCCATCATTTCGAAACAGGTATATTCTGTATCAATACAGCCTTTAATAGTAATGCTTTGAAACTGCTGAAGTGCAGTAGAAGGTGTGACTTTAGCCCATATTTATACTTTTTTAGCCCCTCGTTTGTGTCATTTCTTGACGCAAAAGCAGTGCAAACTTACAAAATACAATTATATTTTGTAAGTTTGCACCACTCTTGCGTCAAAAAATGACAAAAATGCTGCGCTAAAAAAGTATAAATATGGGCCTATATTTTTAGGAAAACTAATAACATTGATATAGCATGGAATGGTAAACATACTGGTAAACCCCCTCCTAAATATTAAGGGGGTCATTATGACCCTGGCGGCCGGCGGTAAGGTGGCGGTAACACCGTCAACAGGCTGGCGGTGTTCCGCCAGCAATTATGACCGTGGCGGAATTGCCACGGCCATACCGCCGGCCCCTCCAATATCCTGCCAGGATTCCGCCTGGTGGTCATAATCCCCAGGGCAGCGGTGCAAGCACCGCTGCCCTGGGGATTATGAGTCCCCGACCGCCAGCCTGTCCGTGGTGGTAAACACCACCATTGAAAGGCTGGCGGTAAGGGGACTTGGGGTTCCCCTGGGGGCCCATGCACTTGGCATGGGTGGTGCAGGGGCCCCCAGGCATAGCCCCGTCGCGCATTTCACTGCCCGAATTTCGGGCAGTGAAATGCGCGATGGGTGCTACTGCACCCGCTGCACATCAGCATTGCCGCCGGCTCTATTACGAGCCGGCAGCAATGTTGATGTGACATTTCCGCTGGGCCAGCGGAAATGCCCCTGCAACGAGGATGCCGGCTCCGAATGGAGCCGGCATCCTCGTTGCAGGGGTGCGACGGGTGCAGCTGCACCCGTCGCGTATTTCAGTGTCTGCTTTGCAGACACTGAAATACTATGTGGGGCCCTCTTACGGGGGCCCCGCGGCACCCCCTACCGCCATCCTGTTCATGGCGGGTTTCCTGCCATGAACAGGATGGCGGTAGGGGGTGTCTGGATCCCGCTCCGCCGCCATGGAGGATTCATTGGGGCAGCAGGAAACCAGCGGGAGACCGCCGGTTTCCCGCATCTGACCGCGGCCGAACCGCCGCGGTCAGAATGCCCTGCGGGGCACCGCCGGTCTGTCGGCGGTGCTCCCGCCGACCCTGGCCCCGGCGGTCTCGGACCGCCGGGGTCAGAATGACCCCCTGTGTCCCTGCAAATCATAGTATTGTTGGATTTACAAGGTCTGATGAACAGGAACCCATCAGCCTTATGAGCACCTCAGGGTACCATAGGTTATGAATAGACAATAAACACGTTCTCCCAGTCTCATCCACATTCTGGCTGAATCTTTTTAATGTACCCATAAATACCTATGGAACAAGTGTGAAATGACGCTTGTGGTGAATTTTATTTAAAATCATCTACCCATTAGTAGAAATAGTTCTCTGTGGATTATAGTATTGTTGCTATGTTGTGTATGTTGGGACGGAAACATCCACTGCATGGTAACTGACGTGAACCCTCAACCTGAGTGCCCAATTGTACTGATGTCATGATCCATAGTGCTGATTTTTGTTGTCATATGCAAAACATGGTTCATGCATTTGCGCGCCATGACATCGGTCTGTCTCACATATTGCGGTCTTCTTAGATCGGGAGGGGCACCCAAAACTTTGCCCTCATTGTGGTGGAAGGCTGCAGCCTTCACCAAGAGTTAAGCAGCACAAGTGCTGGGTGGCAGCACAGTGTGTATTGATCAGTAGGAGAGAACAAGTCCTTTTACCCTGTGTCACTTGAGTAAGGACTAGAGGCTCACTCACCTTTTCAAAAGGTCCACTGTTGCTGTGTGCTTACTTCACCCTTGGCCTACATGAGATAGATGTAGAGTGCCACGAGGCACAGGAGTGGTGATTTTGCACTGAATGTATGTGTGCCTGAGAAGGGTGCAGTACAAGTATAGAGCAGTGTTGTGTAGAGCATGCATGGTTAGTGCATGTATGGAATATATGTATACCTGCAAGGGATACATTATATTGATAGATATAGTGCTATGCTGTGCATGTGCAAGAAAGCATGTGCTGGATGTATGTGTGCTTGAGAGAAGTACAGTACATGAAGGGTGAAGAGGTGTGCAGCACGCACATGGTGAGTGTTTGCGCTGGCAGGGTATGTGTCTGCAAATAGCACACCATGGCACAATACAGAAAGGGTACAGTACTGAGCAATGCACACAGAGTGATTGTGTGTGCTAAATGTACTGGTTATTGAGCAGTGAGGCTTACTGTGGTAGATGGTGTGGGCTGGAGATCTGAGGCAGGGAGGCTCCCTGATGGTGTCATGCTCAAAAGAATGGCCTTGCACTCTCACTTCATCTTCCCCTGATTGACTGAAAACTTCACTGTGCTTGTCAGGTCGTCCACGTCTTCCTCTGACCCAAACACAATCCCTGGCCAAAACAGACAGAATTGCTTGCCACAGCCACATCTGTTATGCTCCTTGAAAGGAAAGGAGATTACAGGGTAGGAGTGGCAGTCCAGATGGGAAAATAAAGTTAGCATCCAGTGCCTGTGCACTGGAATTCTTGAGCCATTGTGATAAAATTGAGAGTGGAAACCGCAAAATGTAGTTCCGACTTTTTAATGCTGCAGCATTTTGAAGAACATTTCCACTGCAGAGACAAGGGACTTTATATGGTCATAAAAGGACTTCCACATGTAAGGATTTATGCTATAATGTAACAGTAACCTCTGCACGGATTTCCATGTTGTTTGCGGGGATTGGTTCAGTAAAGTCATAACAAATAAACCCACTGATCACTTCCAGACTAGAAGGGAGACCTGTGTAATCCTGAGGTCCTGTTGGGTCCATCTGGGGCACACTGATGATTTGGAGAGAAGTAGGCTCACTATAGCAATAGTTTCAGAATTGTTTCTCTTCCTTGGGCCACATGCAGCAATGACAATAGGGTACTTCTTGTCCTTCCTGAACAGCTTAGTCACAAGGCTACTGTTAAGTACGGCTCCACCTCTAGGTAGCTTTGTTCTGCATCGATGCCTCAACCACTCCCTTTCACATCAAGCAAGCCTCTTTTGTTCAAGGCAGTTCCAGCAAGAATCACACATTTTGACACTATTACATCACTTCTAGTCTTTCCAAACTGGAGAGTTGATGACTTCAAAGCGAAGCACTCCTCTGGTAAATGCAGTCATGTATTCCTTTAATCAAAAGTCAGTATTCCTTTCTACAGTCTACAGGTTTCCTTGCAGGGTTGTCTTAGAAGCTCTCAATGGCCCAACACTCATGGGATCAAACAAACCTCTCTGACTGTTGCACAAGATGGCTGGCACAGACTGAGACCTGTGGTTTCTGTGCCTCTTCAAATTTGCATTAGAATGTTTGACCCTGATAAATGTTGGAACAGAAATAGGGGTGTTGGCATTCTGAATGAACGATGCCTTTAAATACTTCACTATGACCTGACAGTGACCCAAAAATTGCAATTGTTGCCCTGGATAATGTTCTCCAACCAAAGGCATCTGTTGATGTTCCTCTTCAAAATATTGCTTATGTCTAGTGTTAGCTCTCTCTGTTTGTCAAAGCATTTTGATTCTGACTGTGTCTTAAACAATAAACAAAATCCAAGACCAATATTGCTTCTATCAGTTAAAAGTGGCATCTACCAATACAGTGGGAAGATAGAGCCGGTGGATCTTTCACTTTAGATTATGTCTATTTGCTGTGTGAATGACTCTGCCCAAGTCTTTCAGGTTTTCCAGAAGCACATAATTGTCTTTTTGTGGTTGTGCCAAACCATTGTAACTATGACTGTAAATCCATGGTTCTGCATTCTGGGAGATAGGCCAAAAGCTTCAGGGCAGCTTATATGGGCCATTTCTGATTTTACACATTTCGAGACACCACAGATCCAGTAAAAGATCTTGGTGGGCTGTGTCAGTGTGTGCTCCAACCTTCACAGCATCAGGTTTAAATCCAGCAACTGCTACCATCCATTAGGGTGAAATGCAGCAGTCATGCTTCTTGCAATTCCACTGGACTTGGTTGGTGGTCTCGGTTCAGATCTAGCCCTGCTTGGGATGCAAGCAAACTGGTGAGGTTCCTGGAGAAAGCCCATGATAGGACAAAGGAATTGAAACCATTACCAAGCAATCGTCATAGTGCCTAGGAGCATTAGCCAGAGCCAGTAAAGGAGATTTGGTCAGCAGCTGCCCACAAAGCATGAGCTCCACAATACACAATATCTAGGGCAGTGGTTCTTAACCTTTTGACTTCTTTGGACCCCCTCTTAATCACTACTGGAATCTGGGGACCCCCCACTGAATTTTTATTTGAATCCTGGAACCCCCACTGAGTCATTACTGGAAGCTCGGGACCTCAGTCTAAGTATTTTTGATGATTTGAATCTACAAAACAATACACTAAAGATGCATAAAAAAGCTTTCATCAAACAAATATACACATGAAAAAATATTTTAATTCACAGACACATTACAAAAAAACATTTTTTTAATTTTAATGGAAAGAGAGGAGTTTTTCTAAATTCACTTAAGGCCACTCATCATTCATCTATATCTTATTTAATGCTCTCTCACTGCTCCCACGAATCAATTTGAGGATACTAAGGGGCATATTTATACTCTGTTTGCGCCGCATGTGCGTCAAAAATTTTGACGCACAATCAGCGCAAACCCTGCCCTATATTTATACTTTGACGCCCGACCCCGTGGGCGTCAAAATTCCACCATGTGCGTCATTTTATGGAAGGGGGAAAATGCCTTGCGTTAATTATATGCAAGGTAGGCGTTCCCTTCCAAAAAATGACTTTAAGGCCTGTGCCCCTTATTTATACTCTGGCGTCATTTTGACGCACAGGAGGGGGTGGGCCTTAAAAAACGGCGCACAGCCTGATGTGCGCCGTTTTTTAACGCCTGGTCAGGGCAGGCGTTAAGGGACCTGTGGGCTCGGAAGGAGCCCAGAGGTGCCCTCCCCTGCAGCCAGGGACACCCCCTGCCACCCTTGCCCACCCCAGGAGGACACCCAAGGATGGAGGGACCCATCCCAGGGAAGTAAAGGTAAGTTCGGGTAAGTATTTTTTTCCGTTTTTTTTGTGGCATAGCGGGCCTGATTTTGGCCCCCCTACATGCCACTATGCCCAATGACCATGCCCAGGGGACATAAGTCCCCTGGGCATGGCCATTGGGCAAGGGGGCATGACTCCTGTCTTTGCTAAGACAGGAGTCATGTCAATGGAGGTTGGGCGTCAAGAAAAATGGCGCAAATCCGGTTTGAGGCCTGAATTTTGCCTCAGACCTGACTTGCATCATTTTTTGACGCACAACCCCCATTTTCCCATACGCCGGCGCTGCTTGGTGTGAGTAATTTTTTTTGACGCACACCAGTCCGCAGCGCCGGCTAACGTAATTCCATAAATAAGGCGCCCGCATGGCGCGTTGGAATGACGTTAGCCGGCGGTAAAAATTTTGACGCACAACTGCGTTGGCGCAGTTGTGCGTCAAAAAGTATAAATATGGCCCTAACATTTTTTAACCTCCAGTGTTGCATTGTGTTTCTTTTTTATGCACACTTTATTAATCTGTCTTATAATTTAACTGACTAAGCTGTCGAGACCCCAGGGGTTGGCTTCACGGACCCGCAGGGGTCCCCGGACCAAAGGTTAAGAACCACGATCTAAGGATCAGAAGGTTCTAGACCATTAACTACAAGGGGACTGATCAAGAGTTGTTCAGGGTCTGAGCTTGGTTGGGTCAACATGCAATTAAGGGACGCCTACAATGCTGAGGACTAACAAAAGTGGCCCTTGCATTGCAGATGCTGGCCATGCTCTATTGTGCCAATAGAGGCAGAAGGATACTTTTGTTTGGTAGGCAACAACACCCCTTTAGTTTACTTGGCAACATCCTGGATCAAATGATTATCTTGCTTGAAGTTGCTTGGAAAACACCAATTGTTTTGCAGTTAGGACCAAACCTGAACACATCAGTTATCATAAGGATAACTAATAATGATTGTCATATAAACTCAAATGAATGCTATTGATCCTCATTTGGGGTGCTTTCATAAGGTGCAGCTTAACAAACTTTTTTTCACATTGTTTTTAAAACCTTTATTTTAGAAAAGTAAATTAAATGCAGCATAAATCGGTAAATTACTTTGTCAGGAGCAGGGAATTACGACAACAAAGCTGTGTCATCAAGAATTCACGCCCACAGAGGGGTACGTACATTAGTTACGATCTAGAGGAGCGGTTGTTAAACTTTTCACTTCTGAGCCCCTCGCCCCCACTGAATCACTGCTGGAAGCCAGGGAACCACAACAAATTCATATCTATGGTTTAAACCAGCCCCCAATAAACAAAAATACAGAATCATGTGTATATCTAAAACACACACAATTATGAAATATTGTACCTAATTCGCGAACATCAGGAACAAAAAATTCCGAAATCGAAATTTAAATGAGAAGGTTCGCACTTTTCAAAATGTAGTTTCATTTCTAAATAGCAATACAGTGCTCTAGACTCTAGAATATAGCATTACCTCTTTTTTGCTCCTAAAGCTTGCTCTCTTTTTGTGGGCACATGTAATTGCATACATACTAAATTCTATTCGCTGTACATGCCCTGTTCCAATGACTGAGGATACTCATTTAATTTATAGGTTCTAGTTTAAAATTCCTTCACACTTACAGAACATTTCAAATCTTTCAATTTTGCTTTTTGATAAATATGTACTTTAGTAATGTGCTAATAATATTTAATTTGCTAAGTAGTCACATACCCCCTGATTAAGTGTCACAGGCATCCCCGGACCGCAGGTTAAGACCCACAGAGCAGTCCTGGTGAAGCTTTTGATTTCCATGAACTCCCACTAAATAACTGCTGGAAGCCAAGTCCCTACCCAGGCAATTTCTATGATTTGAACCTCAAGACAATACTGAAAATTAAAGAAACCAGAGTACATCAAATATACAAATTATGAAATATTTTATTTAATTAACAAAAACTTTTTTATCAGGGGGATTGATGCTTCAATTGGGGACCAGTTGATTATAAAAGGTCCCGTTTGCTGTACTTGTGTTGCTCCCACAAATCAGGATAAGTAGACCAACTTAATTTTAAGAGCCCAGTTCCAAATTTCTCTGCACACGGGGTTTTAACATTTAAAATGTTGCCATTTTATGTATAAATATGTCCTTAATCTGCTAATGTTATTTCTTTTTCTAAACAGTCACAGACCCCCTGAGTAGGCATTTGGGGTCACTCACGGGTCCATAGGCCAGATGTTAAGAATTACTAATCTAGAGCATGTTACCACCCACCCTGGAGTATGTTCCTTTACATAACTACTGATTTGACACATGAGATACTTCAGTAACAGGCCATAGAAACATGGTGCCTCAGTCCGATCTTTCAAAGAAGAGTAAGATACCTGTGAGACCAAAGAGCCATCAGAGCCATTTTCATTGCTGCTTACATTTCTGCTGTTGTGGCCACTCTGGAGGATATCCAGCTGTACATGTTTTTCCATACACAAACCCCAAAATAACGAATTCGAATTTGTATGGTATTTTATGGTGTTTCAAGGTTTTTAATCCTGGCAATGAGCCCCATGACAAATGCTTCAATTTGAAAGTTATATTAATCAGGCACTCTGTTTAGAATAATAATAACATCTTCCCACTACTCCCTGACAGGACCACATTCCCACAGTATATTGAGAAATGTAGCATTGTCATTTCTTCATTTTGGGCAGGTATCATTTCTGCATTTTGGGAAAGTGAGGTCTGCACATATTTTGTGGAATATCAGTGGGGTCAGGTAGTATGATGCAGGATGTAAAAATGTGTAAAAATAGCTATTGCTTGGCAGGGCGCCTCCCATTCTTTGTCAGAGAGGGCCTGCTTTAGATAGACCTTCCAATGTAGTCTAGCCACCAGCAGCTTGACAAACATAGGCAACCCGGCGATTGTCTGGTAGACTGTGAACTTGAAACAGCTGGTTTGAACTTTCAGACGTGGTTGCGTTAGCATGAGGTTTTTTTTTGTTTCCTTGATCTGTCTAAAAGCTGGACTCCCCCAAACTTTCTTGCGGTTTTAATTGACTCTTCCACTCCTAAACCTCAAAAGCCAATTCATTCATGGGAGCATACCTTTTGGGTACACCCCAGCATCCTTTGTTAAGTTTTTGGATTGAACATGTCCAACACAATCACCACCAAATCTCCTATTAAAGAGGGCTTCCTGCTTTGTGGCCAAAGCTGAGTACTCCACCCCACTGGAATATATCCACAGGCCTACATATTTTAGCTAAGACAGCAAACATTGGAGTTCACGAATCTGCGATAAGGAAAAGACTGACCAGTTGTGGCTTTTTTGGAAGAGTAACCAGGAGGAAACCTCTTCTTTCCAAAAATGACATTGCTAGTTGGCGTTCATGTGCAAAAGAGCACCTGAACAGCAACTAAATGGACCATAAGATGCTTTGAACAATGTTCAAAACAGCATGGTTTAAACAAACAAACACTTAGGCCCTGATTTTGGTAGGTGTCAAGCAGTGCAGCATCCCAAAAATCTGCGCTGTGCTGCGCTGCATGACCAGAAGCGAGCAGGAGAGGGCCATATTCACATAGAAATGGCACTCTCCTCCCCTCTCCCTAGTGCTGGTGCTGATTTCAGCTGCTGAGCGCCACGCACAAACCTTAGTGCAACAGTGCTAGGGTGTGTGCGTGAAGCTAGCATAGGTTTTTTACAGGAAGGGTGTACTATGCCTAGACAAGTGCAAATGCATTCCCCACTTTGTATGTGTGCTGTACAGTGCAGTACACATACAAAGTCAGAAAACCAGTGAGAAATGAAAACTTTTCTCTGTTTTGCACCTGTTTTTAAAAGGCATTAATTTGTGGCGCTAAACCCTTTCTTCTGATCTTTGAATAGGGTTTAGCATCAAAAACTATAGGTGGTAGCACGGGTACACCCATGTACCACCTATGCAACACCCCTTTGATGCAAAACAATGCTAAGCAGTGTTTAGCACTGCTTTGCATTACTTTACCACACAAACCAACGCAAATGCCTATTTGCATTGGTTTGTGAATGCCAAAAAAGTTTAGAGTCGTTTTAGTGTTAAAAACGCAATGCTAAACCAATTTTGAGCCAAAAGATTTGAGAATCTGGGCCTTTGTATCACCATGAAAACCTCATACCAAATCATGAGGCAGGAGTGAAGAATTGGACCTGCTGGACCTGGGCACATCAGTAAAGAAAACACACTGAATTCCTCTCTGTAGTGGCGCATTCTAGAGAAAAATGTGAGGAAATCTTTCCAACAGCTTAAGTTTACACAGATGTAGCTCAGACACGATTAAATAGATTGAGAAGAAAACAATCATTATTTTGGAATGGTCAAGTCCGATCCCAATTTCATAGAAACACTGTCGCGGGACATAAAGAGAGGTGTGCATAAACTAATGTCCTCAGACATTGCTCAACTTAAGGATTCTTGTATCAACGACTGGGCTAAAATTCTCCTTGGCAATGTGCAAGGCTAGTGAAGCATTACAAGAAATGCTTCTTTCAAATTATTGGTTCCACACTTCACTGAACAATAGGATGTTCTATCTTTCTAGCCCATTACTACTTAATGTTGACTAATTTCTTTGTTAAATAATGACAGAGGTTTGTGTACATCATTTGTCACATCAGGTAGATGTTTCTACAATGGACTTGACCAAGACTAAATAGGCGTCATATTCATTCAGGTACATATACATCCTATGCCTTTGAAAAATCAATGTGACCCAATAAAATATAAAATATGTGTGCTCTCAAACGAAGATTCTGATATTTATTACTGCAGTGCAAAGGTATAATTCAATACCATGACCCTATAGAGTTTCTGCTCTTGTTCTTCCTCCTGGATCATAATTTCCTTAGATGTTTACTTTTCACACTGTGGGTCTACGCCGTGAGACAGTTTGCTCAACCTATGCCTAAATACATTTTTAAATAATGAATGCACCTAAAAACAGCATTTCGACAGTCATTTAATGTTCACAGTTTAGTGTGCATTTAGCAAAATTGTTGAGAGAGAGTGTTGCCAGTATGACCAACTTGAGGCTTAACAACTTTATTTATGTATTTATTTATTTGCACTCGTCTGGGCTCTCGGAATGTGCTAGTACACTCATTAAACGCTATTACTCTTCATTTAGTGTTAAAATTGAAAACTGATAGTCTTAATTTAGTGTTCACAATGAATATAGTTAACCATCAAATAGTGTTCACAATGTATATTTCTGATCCTCTTGTAATAATCAAAAGGAATTCTACTGATAATGTTTCTTCAAATTTGAAAACTACTTGAGTAGATGTACTGTTCTCTATTTCGGCTGGTGAGCATATAATATAGTCTTCATTTATATTAAATGAATACTATTTCTGAACAGTAACTGAACACCATCAAGAAGACTAAAAACAGATTGAAAGAAGCTCTTCCGGTTTGGTGAGGGTGACGAAAATATTGTGAGCTTTTAGAAAGTGTGCTATCATTTAAGCTTCTGGAGTACTTTCTATAACTTCCAAGATAAAAAAAATAATTTTCTCTCAAACATGGTTCAGCAAATCCCAGCTGAGGATCAGCATTTTGTACAGGATAAAATCACCTTAAAGCACATCACAATTTGTAAAAATTAGTATACCAGCAACAAATAATTTATATATTGACAAAAATCTGTTGTCATCTTTTCTGTGTGATCATTTTTGTGATCCTCAAAAACAGGCTTTCACTCTATACATTTCAATTGGGACCATATCCCCGAGTCCTGTAATGGCCACCACAAGATGTTGTCCAAGTGGAAGCCATCCATTCAAGGGGAAATCCATTGGGACACCCTACATGCCCCTTAGGGTGAAGATGTGCTCACACTATCCCCTTATATTTTTTAAGTAAATTTTCAGGACCCAGAGCCTTGCCTCTGAGTTTCTGAAGACCAACACTCCAGATACACCTAACTTTTTAATCCTTGAATGCCCAACCCAATCCACCCTTTAAATGCTAATTTCTCAAAAACAGCTGAATGGATCCACACCAAATTGCAAACACCATGCTTTCTGAGTAAAGTTCCAACTTTTTGCCATTTTTGTGTAATTTAGTTCTGCCATTTTTCTGTAGCTGTGACAGAGGTTTTTGATGGGAAGTGACAACGGGAATCTGTCAGCGAGGCCGGATCCTCGGGGTTTGCGCCTGTTCCCAATATGTCCACCTTTTGGCAGCTCCAAACTCTACTACCCGTTATAGCACAGAGTTAAAGAATTTCCAAGCGGGGGATGGGGTTTAGGTTGGGAACAGCAGGGAAGGAGACCTGTGGAAGCAAGAGTTAAGAACGCAATAGCAAGGTCATTCACATTAATCTTCATAAACTTTGTTTTAATTCTTTATGCTCTAAGAACATGAGAGATCAAGAACTTTTCAATAACGTGACCTTTTTATAATCATATACTCTGAACATTGAACTTTCTCAAGTTAATCCTTAGAATAGCAATTATATCACAACAAGATTCAATGAGTACATTTGTTCCCAAAGAGTTAACTGCTATAGGATTCATGAATTATACTGTGGAATAGGCAAACTGACTAAACTTGTTTTGTCTAGAAAGATCACACTCTGTTTGATCTAAGTTTCAAGATTCAATTGCCCAGAAATTATTGCACACCTTATTGCCAGACTGCGCATCAAGACTCAACTACCTGGAATGATCGCTCGCTCTGCCGATCTGAACTGCAAGGGTTAATTTCCAAGAATGAATCGCGCTCACCATTGCCGATTCAACCATCAAGATTTAAATGCCTCAAAATGATTGCGCGTCATGCCGATCCAAACTGCAATGGTTAAGTGCCAAGAATAAATCGAGCACACTGTAAGTCACAAAGCCAAAAATTCAAATGTTTCTAGAAAAAGGAGTCGAGGTTTATCCCGAACTCTGCCTTACCGCCCTGCTTGAAGATCAGCAAGATAATGAGGACAGGGCCGGAAATGTCCAAGTAGGCCTCTGGAACAGGAGCTCTGGAAAATGCTGCTGCTCTGCACCGGGACCTCTGAATAGTGAGCAAGTGGAGCTGGTCTGGGTTCCTTAAATAGACCCAAACCCCGCCCACCTGCCACACCCAGCCAAACCCAGCCACACCCAGCCAGGCTGCAGGAAAGGCTTGAAAATGAACAGTACATTACAAACAGTATTAAAGACATTTCAAGATAAATACATGCAATGCAAAAAGTTAATATGCAATATCAGCACACAATGCATGAATTATTACATTGCATAAGGTTTGTCATTTTGCATGATGTTGCCCGTAGAGCGCGCACTATCCTGGTGTTGACAAAATCAATGTTTGGGATTTTCATTTTCTCTGGATCCCCCAACCTCCACTTGACTGTTGCATGACTTTCCAGGAAGGAGCTATTGTTTGGGAAAGGTATGTGAAGGTTTGTCACATGATGCTAGAGGTATTAGCAAAACAAAGAAACTCTTCATTTGGAAACTTACAGCTAACTTTAATTACAATGTGGCAACCACCAATGTGTAAGAAACATTCACATATTCACTGAGAAAAAAACAAAGGTTATAGTTAGGTGTTGAAATGAGATAAGAAATAAAGTTTAAAAAATGAAAAAGTTATCTCATTTGGGCATCAAACTATAATGTCACTGTTTCCCTTGGGCTTTTTTCAGTGATATTTTTTTAACATAAGCTAATATTTTATTACCATACCTAACCATAACATCACCTTAACCTTTTGTTTTTTGTTCAGTGAATTTCCGAGGCTTTTTGATCATATTCAAAGTTAAACATGGACCCAAACTACTGGGACAAACTGTGGGCTGCACCCCCACTGCACATCTACACAGCGGTTGGCTGCCCAAACAGGCCTTTCACCCAACCCCGCTGCAAGTCCCCAGTGCCCTCCTGTGCATGGCCTTCGGCCACGAGGACTGGTGTACTGTCCGGGGGCCAGGCCCTGCACCGACTCCCCAGCGGACACCCAACCCCTATGCTGTGGACAGCCATCAATAGCGTGAAGTGCTTAGTTAGCCATGCTCCCATCCCATATGGCCAGCAAAGTGGAAGGCAAGCACATGGTATGGGCTATGTTCAGACATTTGTAAAAAAAGGTTAATGTTTTTTTTAGTACTGTCGTACTAGTAGAACTGTGCTCCAGAGGTGGCCTTACTGGGTACACTGTAGTGGGTATTTTCTTATAACTTAAGGGACTGTCCCATTTGCATTCTAGTGATTTGGATGTGCCACTGTGGGGCGTTCTGAAAATGTTTTCAGTACTTTGGGAGCAAGTCCTGAAATGGCAGCTGCAACATTTTCTCAATGTTGCAGCAAGCCAATCAGATCATTCTTTACCTTGATACCACCAGTGGTGCAGCAGTGCCGAAATGACCATGGGAGAAAAAGCTTACTTGGCCAATCAGAATGGTCTATTTTTGCACTGCAGGAGCCCTACAAGACTCACCTGTGACCAACTGTTCAGGTATATCTCACCATTTCTAAGGGTTGGCCATCTCATGCCCAATAAAATGAGTGTCATTCCTATCAGCTGGATTTTTTCTGTATCAAAGACCAAAGTTTCCTATGGAATTAGCATGAGAAATAACACTTTTAGGACCCATCCTTTTTATTGCACTCACTTGACGAATCGGCACAACACTTTCCATGAAGCAGCCAAAGTGGATGAACTTGTTTTGAAAGCCAGGTCTTCAGCTTCTTGCAGAAGTGATGAGGAGGCTCTTATGTCTCATGACAGGTCCTTCAGTGCTTTAGGAGTGTGGTAAGAGAATGCTTGGCTGTCTGATATGGTTTTCTGTTTGCATGGATAGTTTGCAAGTAGGAGTCTGTACAACTGGAAATGTCTAGACGTTTTGTGAAATCAGGTGCGATTGTTGATGTATGCTGGGCCAGTATTATGTAGTGCCTTGAAAGTGTGGGTGAGAAGATTGATTCTGCTTGTTTGTGTATGAGGAGCCACTGAAGCTACTTCAAATGTGGTGTGATTTGATTCCACTGTGGGAGGTTGAGAGTGATTCTGGCTGCTGAGTTCTGAATGCTCTACAACCTTCTGATGAGTTTTTGTTGATCCCGGTCTAGAGGGTAACCCATAGTTGAGCTTGCTTGTGACAAGTGCATGCTTGATAGGTTTTCAAGTGCTGATTGGGAGTCATGTGAAAATCTTCTTCAGTATCTTCAGGGTATGGAAGCCTGAGGCGGTGACGGCATTGACTTGGCCATTATGTGGAATTTGCTGTTGATGATGATCAAGAGATGGTGATGTGTCAGTTCTGCTCAGGGTTGCGCTACCAAGCAGAGGAGATATGTTGGTTCTGCTGGATTCACAGAGGCTGACAGAGCACTGTAGGCCCACTTGGCAGGGTAGACTCATAGATGGAAGAGTCCAGGTGCTGAAGTCAAGGTGGTTGGAGCCTTCTGTCCCTGAGGCTCAAGTCAGGAGGCCATTCAACTAGCCCTGCAAGACACTCTGGGGTCATGGGTTCAACAGATGTAAATCCTTTCCTTCTCACCCAGGCAAATGGGAATGTAGGCAGGACATCAGCACAGCAATCAGCAGGCCCGAAAGGCAGTAGCCTAGCAGGGCAGCCATCATTCTAGCAACTCAGCCGTTCTTCTTCCTGGCAGAGTATCCACAGGTCCAGAAGTGTACTAAAAAGTCAGTATCTGGGGTCCACTATTTATACCCAGGTGTACCTTTGAAATGGGGAGAATCTTCTAGATACATGCCTTTGAAGTGCACAGGTGCCTTGCTTTCCTTGGCCTAGCTCTAGATTAACTACATGGGGTATGCAACCCTTTGTGTGGAGGTAGGACACAGCCTTTTAAAGTGTAAGTGGGGCTGTGCCCAGTTCCTCCCATCCAGCCAATGATCCATAGAGGCACACCTAAGCTCCCTGTTGTGTGTGGATATCTAGGAGGAATGCACAAAGCTAAACTGTCAACTACACTCTGTTATGTGTCTCAGAGTCAGGCTGCAGGCACCAAATGTCTAGAACAAGAAAAGGCCAGCTTTCTAAAAGTGAAAATTTCAGAATTGAGATTAAAAATCAGAGTTTTCCATTAAAGACGGCTTTTAATTACAGTTCTTCAGACACCAAACTCGGCCTGTCTCCTGGTCCTAATTGGAATCTGCATCTTATTTTAATGTAGTGAGCTAACTCCAATGTTATCCTGCAGGGGAGGTAGCCCTTGCAGAAGTGAAAAACTAATTTAGAGTTTTTTTCACTATCAGGAAACGTTAAACTTAAAAGTACATGTCCTACTGTTTAAATACACTACACTCTGCCCTCTGGCTGTGTACGGCCTAGCTGAGGGGTAACTTATATTTACTAAAAGGAAGATTTGGGCCTGGTACAGTTTATTTTGCCTGGTCAAAATTGCTGTTTAAAACTACACACACAGTCTACAATAAGAGGCCTGAGTCAGGTTTGCAAGGCTACTTATTAGGTGGCACCATGAGTGCTGCAGGCTCATTAGTAGCATTTCATTTACAAACCCTGGGTACATATAATACCTCTTTACTAGGGACTTATAAGTAAATTAAATGCCCTAATTGGATATAAGCCAATTTTACCAGGTTTAAAGGAGAGGGCACAAACAATTTGCCACAGGTTAGAAGTGATAAAGTGCTCAGAGTCCTAAAAGCCAACAAAAACAGGTTCAGCAAAATGGAGCATTGAAGGCTAAAAGCTTCAAGATGACCCTGCAAAAAGGGCCTAGTCTACAAAGACAGCTACAGGCAAAATGAATGAACAGTATAAAAAAACTAGACCTTAAAATAGAAAGCATGCTTTTTGTGTCGTGGTGTAATTCTGTTCAGTATTTTGTTTTAAAAATGGAGGCTCAGACTTCATAAAATTTACTACTAGAGAGTTCATCTGAAATTCAAAAGTTCAAGCCTTCTGATTGGCTGAGGTGGGTTTTTCACAGCGAGTGCTCTGATTGGCTGGTTGCAACATTAAAAGAAGTGTTGTGATGGCCATTTCAGGACTTAGCGACTTGGTCTCCTGTCCTGAAAAGTTTTTCAAAAAATGACATAAGAGGCACGTTAGGGATACCCTGAATCCCAGGCTTTGTGGTGAGGGAGGTCGTAAAGGAACAGCCTGGTCCTAAAATGAATATATTTTAATTTGTTGCGCAGTCCTGAGGGACCAGCCAACAAAATTAAAAAGAATTGGAATGCCATATTTTGTTTTTTGGGGGTGGACCAGAACACAGAGATTGGACCATTAATTTATTTTATAAATGATGGGAAGGGAGGTGGATGCTGGGCCACCCTCCCCGACTTTCGGCCTGGTGATCCCATCCGCGGGGCCCGACACATTGCTGTCGAGATGACCCAATCTTCCTGAACACAGTCTTTGCCTGGGCAGAGAATCAGTGCTGTGATCCTGCCGGCTGGAACCAAGAAAAAAAGCTGCTCCCTCCCAACAGGATCACACAGCAAATGGTGCCGGTTCCAGCATGGCTCCATAACACAGGGGCTGCTTGTGGGGAGCTGTGAGGGCCCCCAACATTGAATGAAAAAGTAGGTATTCTGTGTGGGACTGGACATCCAAAAACGTAATGAAGTTAAAAAAGAATAATATTTGAGTGACCTGAGCTGCTCATTAATTATTCACTGCTCCAGGCCAGAAGCACACTATAATTCTATTCATGGTGTAATTTACATATTTCCCTGCTTTGGTGTTCACCAGTCTGGCTAGGGCACCACCAACAAGTTACAGGGGTTGCAGATGGAGCAGCAGTTGCCCAGAATAAATTTTTGTGAAGTAACTCTGTTTCCTGGGCTTATAGAAAGTGACCCCAAGAGAGGTTAATAATATATTTGAGCTTTCCTCGAGCTAGAACCTTTGCTTGCCAGCTAAAGATTGCAGTGACCCTTTGTGGTTGTACTTATTGATACAATATGTGGCTTAAAGAGTGAAAAAAAAGACTCTTTCAAGGGTTACTGTTGTTGCAAATAGGCTTGCTTATGAATTTTTTGACAAATTTGTTTACATTTTTGAGCAAAATAAACATACATGTAAAACTTGCAGTTACTGCACATTGCAATCTATTTATTTGAAAAGTACGGGTTATTGAGACATCTCGTCACCGTCTCTCTCAAGGGTAGCAGCAGCTAGGGCCCCCCTCAGTGTATAAATGTATATATTCAGCAATCGTGTGTTTCTATGTCATGTTCTTCAGTTAAGTGCAATAATTCCAGTGGACTGAGTACCCCCATCCTGCTTAACATAGGTATGAAATGGAGTCAATATCTTACCATATCTAGCATGGTATGCTGCATTGCTGTGAGGTGTTTCATTGCATTAATGTTTAATACTTTTGTCCATCCCACCCTTTCAAATATTGGTACAGTGACCTCTTGACAAAAGCCAGTAGACTTGCCTCTAATATAATAATGTAGTCACATTTTAACAAACCCAATGTTTTGTGTAATGATGTGATGATCCCTTGACAAAGCCAATAAGCATGTATTGTATATTGATTTTGTCACCTTTCGCTAGAACAAATTGGGGGGGCTGTTTTGTACAATTATGTGGTGAATCCTTGACAAAGCCAATAAGTTGGCCTTCATGTAATGATGTGATGACCCCTTAACAAAGCCAATAGGCTTGCATTGTGACACAGAGTCCTTTCTTATTTTTATAGCTCGTTTATTGGCATTCACCATGAGGCAATACAGTCTGGCTCCTTCCTCTTCAGTCACCCATCAACTGTCCACATAGTATCTCATGCCCCTAAGATTCCTCTTGGTGACATCATTCACTTAAAAGAGTGCACATTACTGACAGAACTGCAACACATCTACCTCCTTTAGATTGACAACATAGCATGATCTGCATATATCTCTCACTAAATGAACACAGCAATAAGAAACAGTAGCAAATGAGAAAGTTAATTATCATATTGAAAACAGAAGAAAGCAAACAAAAAAATAGACAATTAAAATACACACATAGAATTATTCTAAACTTAGAAATGATTAAAAAGGAAACCAGATTGGGAAAAACTATAACAACAATTTACCTAACATAATTGACCTAAATAACATTTAGGAACAGCACTAAAGAACCTGTACAAGATTAGAGTAAACTGTTCATTTAACATGTCACATTACCTAATACATAAAATCTTCAAGATGTTGAGGACTCTACCTTTTTCTCATGCTCCTCCTAACCTTCACTTCCATCAGACTTTCCACCAAACTTCTCTTCATATATATTCTTCAAAGTAGTCTCTCTATTTAGACATTTGGCTAAATGTGACATACTCCAAACCTCACCTCCCTCCAAAACTACCACATTCTTTTTTACCTTTATTATTGTTTTTGGTCCCATAAATTTGGATTGCCCTTTTGGGACTCCACATGGGTCTTTTGATGTAGACCATATCACCTTCACACCAAACTCTTTGACATACACAATGCCTCTCATCTAACCTCAACTTTACTTGGCCTGATTGGCAATCACTTTGTCACAAATGGGTTTTGCTATATCTGGTGATATTACATTACTTCTTCCTTTAGAATACAACCACAATGGGTTTAATTTAGAACCAGCTAACCTGCCTTTCAATATTCTGAAAGGGAACATTCCAGTAACAGAATTGGGTGCATTTCTGTGAGCCCACAATTTCTCTCTAAGAACATCTTTTAAAGGTATTTTCATGAGCAATTTGTACACTTGCTCTTACTAACTGGTTTATTTTTTCAACCAAACCATTTGCTTGAGGAGCATAGAGCACAGTACGGAAATGAGAAATCGCTAAACTTTTAAGAATATTTTTCATCTCTTGTGAGGTAAACTGAACACCATTGCCTGTAATTATTACTTTGGGAATTCCTTCACAAGTGAAAATATCAGTCAAGAATTCTATTACACTAAGACGTAAAATGGTCCAATCAAATCTATCCTAATTTGAACAACAGTTCACCCGGAACAGAAACAGGAGACAAAGGGACAGTTCTTACAATTCCAGGTTTATCATTACTTGCACATTGTATGCAATCCCTAACAAGTACTTCCATTTCCCATCTAAACCTGCCCACCATTAACATTGTCTGATGCTAGCCTTAGTAAGATTCCTACCGAGGTGCCCCTCATGATCTAGGCTAATTAGTTTCTCATATAACCCCTCAGGTGTAACCAATCTGTCACTCCTGAATAAATTACTGTCCATGATAGTTAGTCCATCTTTAACACTCCAAAATAGCTTAGCTCCATCTGAACAATTGTTTAAACTGGGCCATCCTTCCACTACATATTCAGAGACTAACTTGTGAACCGTGTCTTTTTCACACTCCAAACACCATTTGTCATTGTCAATAGCCGATTCCTTAACCCACACTATTGGAACTCGATCATCTGGAACATGATCTCCAAAAGGTAATCTGGAGAGGAAATCAGCAGGATTTTGTTTCTGGCAAATACTCAATTTGGAAATTAAATCCCATTAGACTTTCTACTCAACGTTTGATGCGTGGAGTTGTGTTTTTGATACTTCGGCAGGCAAACATCTGTACAAGAGGCCAATGATCGCTCCTGAGCACAAATGGTAAACCCCAGAGGTAATATCTAAAATGATTTATGGCCCAATTGGAAGCTAGTGTCTCCCGCTCCACTACAGAATACCGTTCTTCTGATCCTTTAAGAGAATGTGATGCAAAAGCTACTACTTTCTCTACTACTTGTGAGAGAACCACACCAAGACCCTCTGTATTGGCATCAGTGGACAATAATGTAGACACTTTTCCAATCTCATTTTTCACTACATTAAAAGCCTCCTCACACTCTGTAGACCATTCAAAACGCATACCTTTTTTCAATATTACTCTTAAAGGATGTACCACACTTGCAAAATTCATAATGAATTTCCAGTAATACTCAGCAAGGCCAAGGAATGATCACACCTCGTCTTTATCAGTAGGTGTGGGCACTGGTATGATTGACCTAGCTAATTCTAATTTGGGCTTAATACCATCTTCCGAGCTAGTGTGACCCAGATATGAAACAGTGCCTACTCTAAATTAGCATTTTTCCCTCCTTAAAGTCAAACCATTGTCCTTCATTCTCTTAAGAACTGCTCTCAAAAGCCGCATCATGCCTGTTCACATCCACACCATAGACAAGCATATCATCTTAAAAGAATAATCCAGACTCAAGACCCTTGAGTACCTCCTTCATCACTCTTTGGAAACATGCAGCAGCAGAAGCTAACCCAAATGACATCCTCATAAACCTGAACATTCCCAAAAGAGTGCTTTTAGAGGTAATGTTGTTTAGCTATTTTAGCCATATTTTACACACGTTATTTGAGCTAACTAGGCCTTTAGCTGTGCAGTTTCACCAAGATACATTTTCGTCAGTAGTGTTTTGTTTTTCTAGCAGAAACCACTTTCACAGTGCTCTTTTAATATTACTATCACATTGTTCTTTAGCCTAGGAAAACAGTACGCTCTTAGCAGACACTTTAGGATTGCCGACAAACGTGGTATGCTGTGTCTCCATCATTCACAGAAAAACATGCATTCATACGCGGGAGCTATTTCTTAGAATGTCAGCTGTTTTATTTTAAATGCGCTCCTTTGTCCCAAACACGTTATAGGGAGATTCCAGCCAGATGACCACAACTGTATGCTGATTGCTGATTGCTTCGCTACAGCTGCTTGCTTAGACGGCCGAAACCCTGAGCCACATGGGGACTGTGTCTCTCTAGACTACAGGCTCCTTCTCCAGGTATGAGGGATAATGTTCTCCCAGGGGGAAAACTGGAAGGGCAGATTAGTCTTAGTATGCTGTGCTCATATATAATGTAGGCCGGAGAACTATAGATATCTCCTATTGTGCCACTATGGTAATAGTGTTTTTGTGTTTTACACTTTTAGTCACATGCTTGCTTATATTGTGTTTTTTCATCCTAGTTATTGCTATACTTGCCATTTTATCTAAAATGCAGTTATTTCAATAAATGCTTATTGAATTATAATCTGCCTCTGTTGTTTTGCCCGTGTGACACTGTATGGTAACTGAGAGATAGGGATGAGATCTGATTTACCACGATCCCCTGAGGAGTCTTTCTTGCCAGGTGCCCGGTTGAGACAATCATCTCGGCCAGAGATGAGGCACTGCAAGATAGCCGGAAACCCCAGATTAGACTGATAGGTGTCATCTGGTGTGGAATTGTACTCAATACCCACAACCCGGGTGATCTTACCGCACAAATCCAGTAGCCTCATTAGCATAATGAGAACCTACGCGACAGTAGTGTGTCTGGAATCTTCTTGAAGTAAAATCTGATGATATGTTGCCGATAAATCCATTACACTGAATATTTTTGCTTCAGTTAGCATTGTCAGAGTTTCAATGATGTTTGTTAGCGGGTGATGATCTACCTATATGGACTGGTTGAGACCTCTTAGATTAACACACATTCTTATTTTTGCAAGTACTGGGATAATATTCCATCAATTTCAATGTCACACCTTGGCATGACCAACTTAGTTTCTTTTCCTCCTGCAGCTTGCTGGTTTCCACTACTTGAGCAGTCAACATGTAATATCATTTGTTGATTCATTATTGTTTCATCCACAGAGTTTACTTTAGAGTTTTTGCAAACTTTTGCTAAATGTCCCTTTTTTCCACAAGTTCTGCAATTTATATTTCTAGCAAACATTTGGGGTTATTTGCTAGATGCCCTGGATTGCCGCATTTATAGCATCTGATTTTGGAGTCTTTAAGCATGTCACTATTGATCCTCATTTGTCCAGTTACTTTCTGTACAAGATCCCCTTCTTGAACATTATTATAGCCTTAGAACCCGCCGTAGCGGGCTCTACCGGCTATTAAAGGCCCGCTCCCGCGTTAAATGCCCGAGCCGAAGGCGAGCGCATTTAACAAGGGAAAGGGCCTTTAATAGCCAGTAGAGCCCGCTACGGCGGGTTCTAAGGCTATTAGAACATTCTGCCACTCAGGGCAGAATGTTCTAATAAATAAAACAAATTGCTCACGGAGCCCGAGGGGATTAAGATCCCCTCGGGCTCCGTGAGGCTTTGTTCACAGCTGTTGATGTGAACAAAGCGAACATTGGAATGTTGGCGCTGCAGGCTTTTACCGGCCATTGTTTTCAATGGAGCTGCCAACGTTCCAATGTTCTAATAAGCATTGAACTCTGGCTAAAGTGGATGTGGAACTAGATTCAGTCAATGTTGAAGAGGACCCTGTTGAAGTATGAAAATTAGAACCAGAGTCTTTCTTTTCTTTGACCCAGAATGGAGCATGTTCCATGCTCTCAACAATGGTTATTGCTTCTTGCAAGGATGGGTTCTTTGCAAAAAAATTCTCCTGTACCCTTAAGTTGTTGGTACATCGCACAAGTTGATCTCTTATAAAAGACTGAGTCAGGACAGCGAATTCACATGTTTGTGCTAATGTCTTGAGGGATGCAATGTAAGTTCCTACTCTCTCATCTCTAGCTTGCATTCTCATAACAAATTTGTGTCTCTCCATGACAATATTTATTGGGGTTCCAAAATGTTTTTTAAGCACCATAACTGACATTTCAAATACATCCCTGAGTTCCCCGTCACCAGCGCCAATAGTTATTCAGTCAAGACTGTCATAAATATTCCTTCCTTCAAAACCTAAATTCTGTCAAAGAATGCCTTGTATGGGAAAATGTTTCACCACCAATACCAAAGGAATAGGAATCAAACAAATGTATCCACTTCTTCCAGGATAATATGAGTTCACTGCATTCTGATAAACATTGTGGTGGTTGAGACATACTGAGAGTAGAGTGGTGTGACATGTTACAATAGCAACCAATATAATAGACTAAAATAATAGATCAAAACAATAAATTACCATAATAAGCTAATATAAGAAATTAATAAAACTGGCTAAAATAAAATACAAAATGTATATATATATATATTTCAAGATGCCTCCAGCTATTAGAACTGAAAAGCAGTTAATTAAGTTCAGTGTAAGAAAATGTTGAACGGTTTCCTTTTCCTTGTCACACACAGTAATTCATCATTACTTCCTGAATGCGCCAGATTAAAAAACAGGAAGTGGCAGTAGAGTTCTAGTTTCCAAATGCAAGGTAGTACCAACCAGTGAAGTAATTCATCTTCGTTTGCTGAATGCCTCGGATTAAAAACAGGAAGTGACAGCAGCGTTCTAGTTTCTGAATGCAACGTAGCATCAGTTACAGAGGAAGGGAGTGCCCAAAGTATTTCTTCATATATTAGAAAACACGTCTGAATTTAACAGGAAATCAGTATGATTGCGCGTTTTTATGTCCATAAAATAAAGTAAGTGCTCGAGCTAAGTATTGTTTAAAATGCTGTAGAATGTGTGCTCACGACACAATCCGCCCGCTGCAGACACACTACCATAATTGCCTTAACACAACCACCCAAATGCTGTAGAATAAGAAAAGGCAAGGCTAGGCAAGCTAACTCATGGATTATGCACCACAGCTCGGTGAACAAAGTAAATATCCAAAAGACACATGAATACAGTAAATATCCAAACTGGATATTTACTGTATTCACGTGTCTTTTGGATATCACATCCATCTTGAATTGTTCAAATCAGCTTGCACTCGTTGACAACTGTACGCAGGGTTGAGATAAAAATAGGTGGATGCTTCAGCTCGTTGCTACTTGACACAGAGTCATTTCTTATTTGTATAGATTGTTTATTGGCATCCACCATGAGGCAATACAGTCTGGCCCCTTCCTCTTCAGTCACCCATCAACTGTCCACGTAGAATCTCATGCCCCTGATGTTCCACTAGGTGACATCATTTACTTAAAGGAGTACACATTACAGATAGAACCACAACACATTATATGCAACTCCTTGACAAAGCCAGTAGGGCTGCCTTATATATTAATGTAGTGACCTCTTGACAAATCGATGCTCAACCTACCCTTACAGTGAGAAAGGCAGAGGGAATGAAACACAGGTTTGGCCCATCTCCGTTTTCTCTATCAGTTTTGGGCAAAACATGTCCCACATGAGGTTAACTGTGAAACCCCTGTATCCTCGATGCGTGATAATACCCTATTTGCTGAGGATATTTCTGTGTCCTTATTGTCAATTTAGAGCACCTAAGGGATATTAATAAAAATATACAGTATACCCTCATACACCCCCAAGTGTCATGCTTCATCATTGGTCATCCCACAGTCACCAAAGAATCCTCTAATGGCAGGTGGGCCTTAGGTTATGTCAAGGGACTTACAGGAAGAAAGAGGCGAAGGATACAGATGAGCATTATAAAATCCTAATCACCTCCCCTATGCATATTACACTTTTTTGGGCAAGGGGTGAGGAGAAGATTAAAATGAGAATCCAGGATGTGTAAGACACGATTATGAGTCTTACATCCATTCAGGTTGACATGTTTCAGGCCTCTTGGTGGCCTCGAATGAGTCCAGGGATTTCTTTAGGACCAGAATACTGCTTTCCCTAAAGTGTGTGCCTGTCTATGTACAAACACCTTTAACACACATACATACAATTAAGTTGAAAGAACCATGGCACATCCAAGCATTCCAAATGTAAGTCCTTTATTCTTCTTGGGTATTCAATGAAAACAGCAAACGTTGTACCAATCCATGTATATACAGCCGACACGTGTTTCGTCGTGAAAACGACTTTTTCAAGGCTGTGAAACAATATCCAAAACATATCATGGTCAGCCAATAGTTCTAATGCCTAGTGTACGATCTTTGCCATCACCAAAAAAATGTACCCCTCCTTTTATGTTAGGTGGGTTAGCAAATAACCGATTGGTGCTCGCCTAGATTGCCAGAGAAAGGAATAATAGGCATGCTGAATGGATATAGCCCATAGATAAGAATTTAATGGAGTGAGTCGTTGTATCACCCAGTGTACAAGATTACAAAAATGCATATCAATGACCCTAGTGGCGAACAAATGAGAGGAAGAGAGAAGATATCTGTATAGAAGCAATAAAAGAACCACCAAGGATTATACTCAAGAATCATACCTCATTAAAGACTGTAAGTTATTTGATCTGTGTCACAATATGGTCGTCTTGTAATATTCGGTGTAGAAGTTGCTTATCACATGTGTGGATATATCAATATATATTTGACGGTACACCTTGGTAATGAATCAAGGTTTGTACCAGGACCATGATAAGTCCAACTGAGAAAAGAAAATAATCAAAAGAAAAGCTCAGTGCCATATACTAGTAAGATGAGTAATGAAAATAGTGACATCATATACAGTAACGATCTAGAGGTGAGTGATGTGTCCTTCTATATCTAGAGAAAAGGTATGTGTGTTCATACTAACATCCATCTCCTGATATGGTGGTAAGAATAAAGTAGACAATTTGCACTATTAGGATTCAATCTTTAAATGCAGCATAGCATAGTGGTCCTATCTCCCTCCTAGGGAATATTCAAAACAGATTGCCAAAATGGAGAAAATAAATCTATAGAGCTTGAAATTAAATCACCCGCACATGGGGTGTCCATTATGTTGTTGCCACACAACTCTGACTAACAACGGTAAAACCTTTAGAAAAACATGTACACCGCATGTTTATAAATGCGGTAAAATATGGAGGCATTAAGCTTGATGTGTATCCTCTTATTTTGTCTTGCTGTCTGTAAGGCAGTCAAATCGTAAAGGTTCAAGGAGTTTGTGACTTCCCATATTCGAAGAAACAAACGGTAATGTTATTCATGAGTCAAAAATATTTGGGAAATGCGCACCATCTTAGTACACAGCCACTGGCTATCTCTATGTTTACACATACATACAATACCAATGTTACTATTCTGCTTGGAGAGAAGATTCATTTAACACATAAAATTCATGACATCCCACATGAAACGTAGAACTTAGAAATAAAAAACCTTTGTAAGTCAGCGAAGCAAAAATAATGATAATTGACAACATAGGACATGCAAATAAACCCAACTGGTGGGTGGTGTCCAACTGGTTGGTTTTGTTTGGTAAACATGCTGTTCCAAATCTGTGTGGACTGCAATTTTTGTGAGCACTGCAAACATTAAAACATGATGAGTTCTCACTCAAACTCACTAGCAAGTGCGGACACTTGTGGGTATGTCTAAAAATACCATGCAATACAAACCACACATTACCTTACCCTGGCTATAGGATATTCAGACACTGGAGGATCAATGAGGGGAGTCTTGTAGCCAAACACTGCAGAGAAATGAGTGTGAGTGACTCTTAGGGTTTTATACGTGAAACAACATATGTAAATGAGGAAATCCCTATCAGGGTCACTTACTTCATCAGAGGTCTATTCCTCAATTCGCACCTCCTTCACCTTTGTATTCCTCCCAACCACACAACCAAATTGGGTTCATTACCCTTCAACAACATACCAAGTGTAAGGGTTTTGTAATCTTCACCCTGACTGATTGCCTCCTATTTTGGATAAGCTCAGCAGCTCTGCTGTGCGACCTCTAGGTGGGGTGGGAGTTCCATTATGGGAGTTGTAGTCCTGCAGTGGGGAGAAATCATTCAGGCCAGAGTGTGTGTGATTTCTGAGAAATAAAACACAACACAGGAGCAAAGAAATGTAACAAGGAAGAGACTTCCTATGAAGCCAGCTGTGGACAGCTCAGATGAAGAGGAAGACCTACTACACCAAACCAATCACATTATGCTACCATAGCTGAAGATGGAAGGGCAAAACACAATATGGAAAACTATTTTTAAGGGAAGTGTATTGAAAGTAGTAAATGTAATGTATAACTAAATAGTCAAAATCTAAATGCAGATAAGTCATTTTTATTTCCATGTTTAATCACAGGAAATTTGAAGGCACACAAATGGAACATAGAGCCATTTTTGTTTTTCTAATGACATTTATAAATGCAAATGGAATGCAAAAAATATTTTTTTTCTGTAATGATTATTAAAAAATACATTCAACACCTTCTTTTTAGTTTGGAAGTGGGCCTCTCTTTATTAGTTTCCAAATTGTCCCCCTCTGATTCAGTACCCACGTTGCCTAACCTCCAGAGCACGTTTCCATAATTGTCAACATTTCAAGGCATGATGTAACCTGCCCGAGAAATTTGCAACATCCTTGCTGCAGTGTGCCATTTCTTGTTGAATATATATGGTTCTTATGTCAAGTACCCCGTGGCAGTTGCCAATTTCTTTACACTCTTGCAACAATTTTTTTGCTTTTTAAACACTACTTTGTTATGTCTTTTGTTCTGTTGCTATGTCTTCTCAATAACAGCATCACGTACAGATTTCATTGTTTCATTGAAATGTTCAATGCTGCTAATCATTACAAACAAGCCTTGAACCATGTTTCTCCCAATCAACTTTATAGCTTCCAATTGCTAGTTTGGAAAAACTAGCATTACTTTCTCTATTTGGACAAATTCTGCTCTACATGGTGTGCATCTGTATCATTGGTGCCTTGGCGAAAGCAGTGGTCATGGTGGTATTATTATTTCCCTCCTAAATATTTGTATGTAAATGTATGTATGATGTCCTGTAGCTGGACGTGCATTTCTAGAGACTCTAGCTGCTTGTGTTCTTGGAGCCACTGTTGTTTCAGAAACTCTATATACACTATCCATTAGTGTAGGGCATAGTATTGTCCTGATCCTCTAGCTCAGGGTTCTGCGAAGTCGGTCCTGGAGAGCCGGGTCCATGCCAGATTTTTTGCATATCCACATTTAGAAAAATGTAGATTTCTTAAACATTTTGTTTCTAAATGTGGATATGCTAAAAATCTGGCATGGACCCAGCTCTCCAGGACTGACTTTGCAGATCCGTGCTCTAGCTCATCTACATTCTGTAATGTTTCCTTCTATATCTGTAGAGAACCTGTGCAATATGATGTATTAACACTGTAATTTGTTGTATATGCCATAAGAATATAAATGCAAGTTAAAGAATGCTAAATATATTAAACAAGTATTAATTATTTTAATCTATTTTTGCAGGAATAATGGAACATGAGAAGAATAATGCAACATGACGAGAATATTTTTTAAGTTGTTACTAATGAAGTTCCAGGACCATAGAAAAGGATGTGCAGATTAGGAAAGTACTATATTGCTGTATTAATGGTAGAAAGTATTATACAAATACCAATGTATCTACTCAACTAGATACATATCAAACATTCTGTAGTATATGTGATTCCTATCTTTCAAGAGCTATATATCCCATCAAAATATATACAGGTTTTCCAGGATTCCATCCCAGCTATGAAATGTTAACAAAAGGTAAGAGGATAAGACTAAAACTAGGTCCACAACTCAACACTTACCTTGCACTTGATATATCGTATAGTATCCAGCTGCCTGACCAATGATCTCATTATTGAGCCCATTTAAACTGATGTTGCTAACCACCATGAGTGAACCACCCATTTGTGCATACAATAGCAGCTGAATAGTAGAAGAGAGAGCAATTAAGCATTTTATGCAAAGAGACACCAAATTACGATACAAAGTTCTTTTGGACCTTACCTATTTTAAACTGTTTTGCCTTACATGCATTTTTGTAGGTTTTCAATGAATCATAATTGCCAGTTGCCTAAAATTTCAGTGGTTCATACTCTACTGAAAATGCCGAGCAAGCCTCTCAATTGTTCTGAACAAATTGTATTTACAAGTCCTGGTATTCCTGTACAGGCAGTTTGAGGAGGACTGTCCATTTGGAGGCAGGGCCAGAACTGATTTGTATCCTGTTGGTCACTTGTACAATGGCACACATAAGCCAAAGGGTAATGGAATAAACACAGAGTAATAACTAGTGGGTCAAAATGATGAAAGTATATCCCTCTTTTTTGTTGCCAGTACACAAATTGTAGGCACATATCTCAAATGTAATTTCCAGTTACAATGCTAGACTGAACTGTATTACCTCAGAAAATCAAAATACATTTTTATTCACATGCAAAAATGTTGTGACAAGAATATTAACTACCAAAATATTGAGAACATGAGCATGGGCCAGATGTACGAAACAAAAAAATTGCGAGTCGCATTTTGCGAGTCAATGCGACTCGCAAAATGCGACTCGCAAATTGGTATGCCAGGAAAGAAACCGGTCCGATTTAGCGACTCGCATCCAGACTCGCAACGCTGTGTGCGAGTCCGCAGATTGCAAGGTTGCTGTTTGCGAGTGTGCAAAAAACGAACTCGCAATTAGCGAGTTGGTGTCGCAAATTGCGAGTTCCCTCAAAATTGCTTGCAGGTGCAGCAGAACACTCCAGAAAGCACACCAAAACACTCTGGAAACACTTCCTGGCACATGATGATGACATCACAGCCAGGAAGTTAACAAATACACCTGGGAGGAGGCTGGACCACACCCTTTTACAACTGCCAGTCTGCACACTGAGCTAGCTGCAGCAGCCATGGAGGGAACCCCCCGAAAAAGGAAAATTAAATTCTCAGAGAGGGAGCTTGAGGTGCTGACCGAAGAATGTTGTCAGCACCATGATGAGCTCTTTGGGAGAGCTGCCCTCACTGTTCCAGAGGCCACCAAAAGAAAAATCTGGCAGGAAATGCAGGAGAAAATCAATGCCCTGGGGGTGAGCCACAGGACAATTGAGGACATAAGGAAGAGGTGGTATGACCTCTGCTCCCGGACCAAGGAGAGGGTAGCAGAAAGGCTCCGGGAGATGAGAGGCACTGGAGGGGGACCATCATCTGTGCCACCACCCACACCCCTTGAAGACAGGATTGAGCAAACCTTTGAGCCGGAGGCAGTGTGTGGATTTGGGGACCTGGACACTTCAGAGCCCAGCACATCAACCGGTGAGTACCATGTGATAAGCCTGTACCCCTATCAATGTCATACCCCACCCACCATGTACACATGTGCATGCACAACCAAATTAGCTCCATTTCAGGGTAGAAAAAGCCAGAATGATGCATTATGGGAAATGTAGTCCAATAGGCAGTGCATAGGCAAATGTTTATTAGGAATTGTGCAACAGATACTAGACACTGACAGTGTGTTCCCCATGTCCCACAGGTCTCCAGCAAGACACCCCCTACACCCCAAGCACCCAGGCCCAGGAGGACACCTCAGGACCCTCCAGCACCCCCACATGCACAGTCAGCAGCATTCCTGCAGTTGTAACGCCTGCTGCAACAGCAACGCCAGGAGCTGCCCCAGCAACAGCCAGGGAGGATACAGGTGCGAGGACAGGGCAGCCACCACTGCGCAGGCGTCGCAGGGCAAGAGCGTCTGATATCCGGAATCATCCTCCAACCAGCAGTGAGGCACATCTGCTGCGGGGTCAGCGCCTGCAAAACACAACATTGGGCAGGATCAGTGGGGTGCTGCACCGCATTGAAAGACAAAACCAGGCAAGCATGCGGCACCTCAACAGGCGGATGGACCTGATGTGCCAGAACACTGGGGACATTGCCTCTGCCATCAGGGAACTGGCGGCCGGACTGCTGGGTCAGGCAGAGGCTGGGCGGCGCAGGGATAGGCAGATTATGTTAAGACTGGACAGGATGGCCACATCAATCGGCAGGCTAGCCATCAACACAACAGGCCTGTCGAGGAGGACAGTTGGCCTGCAAATTGAGATGGGCCATTTTGCTGGGGATGTTGCCAGGGGCCTGGGACGTCTCACACATATCATTGAACTAATGGAGACACGTGAGATGTCGAGGGCCACCGGGGAAACACCCCAAGATAGTGAAGAGGGCTCCACAGTGAGCAGTGTATCTGCCACTGACAGTAGGGTGCTAAGGAGTGGGAGGCAGAGCACCACAGATGCGGCTGGGACCAGCCAGGCTGGCAGGAGGGGCAGGAGAAGTTAGCCAACAGCCCGGACAAACAAATGTGGCACATGGCTTTAATGTGCCACATGAGTGGTTGGCATTTCCCTGCCCATGGACAATTGAATCATGTATATAGTTCATCCATTACATTATTAAAACTGTTATTTCTCTTCCACTTAACAAAAGGAGTGTCTGGTTAATGGGTGAGTATGGTGGGAGTTTACACGTACCGTCCAAAATATTGCATTGCGATGTGTTCCCGTCTCAGTCTGCCTTGATTAGCTAGACTCCTATCCCCATGATGGCGGTGTGGTTGTTCTTGCTCTTCCTCATCAGGATCTGGGTCTGCAGGGGTGAGAGGTAGCCCACGTCTGGTGGCTATGTTGTGGAGGATGGCGCATGCGACCACAATTTTGAAGGCGGTAATGGGGGTGTATTGGAGGGCGCCTCCGCTGCGGTGGAGGCATCGGAATCTTGCCTTCAGGAGTCCGAAGGTGCGCTCGATCAGGTTCCTGGTCCTCTTATGCGCACTGTTGTATTGCCTCTCTGATTCATTGCTGGGTGTTAAAAATGGAGTCATGATCCATGGCCTTAGAGCATATGCACTGTCACCTGTTGGGCACAAAAGTACACTGTTAGTAAGTCCAGATAGTCGTGCACAGTGACCTGTGTGTGTGTCTGCAAGGTGTATGCAGCTCTACCTAGGAGGTATCCGTCTCCAAACTCCCCACGTTCCAGGCGTTGATGGATCCCACTATGTCTAAAAATTTAGGAGTCATGGGTACTGCCTGGAAACTTAGCTACGATGTCCGTGATGACGTAATGGGCATCACAAACAACCTGTATGTTGAGTGAGTGGGTACACTTTCTGTTGCGAAAAATATGTTCCAGATTAGCGGGGGGCATATTTGAATGTGTGTCCCATCTACACATCCAATGACCTGGGGGAAGTGGGCAATGCGGTAAAAGTCCAGCTTCGTGCTGTTAATTTCTGCCTCATTCCTTGGTAAGTATATGAACTGAGACCTGTGCGCTACTAAGGCATCTAGGAATGCCCTGAGGAACCTTGACACTGCACTTTGGGATACCCCACCTGCCACGGCAATGACCCCCTGATAGCTCCCTGATGCCAAGAGGTGCAGTGCGCATAGTACTTGCACATGCGTAGGGATGGCGCAGCCACGCAGGGTCTTGTGTTCTAGCTGTGGTTTTAGTAAATCTATTAATTCTAGAATGGCAGCGCTGCTAAGGCGGTATTTAGCATAGATCTCCTCTTCAGTTTGCTGGAAAAGGGTCTGCCTTGTTCTATATATCTTCTCCTGTCTGTGGCCCCTCCTCCTCCTCTGCTGGGCTGCGTAGACTCTCCTCCTCACTGCTATCAGGTATATGTCCGCCATCTTGAGTGACCCAGATGCCTTCTGGGTCTCCTTTTATACTTTGGTAATGGTTACCACCTGCTCTGAGTTAGTGGTAAATGCGACTTGCAAACTGGGTTTTTTGCGACGAGTCGCAATTTGCGAGTTGCAATTGCATAAGCTTTGCGAGTCGCAAATTGCGACACGCACATTGCGGGTCGCAAAAGGGGGTCGCATCGGGTGCGACTCGCAAACGGGGCACATCGCTTTTTGCGAGTCGGAAATGGGCTTTTTGCATCCCATTTCCGATTTTGCACTGTCGCAAATTGCGATTCTGCCCGTTTGCGAGTCGCAAATCTTTGCTACATCTGGCCCCATATGTTTACCATACTTAATTCCTCATATAGGTACCTTGACAATATGTACGTTCCTTGTTGCTATGCTGTGTAAAACAGCACACACTGTCACTATCTTGCAGGCCACTAGCTGGGTATATTAGAGACCTTCATCACATTTGAGCAGACAGTGAAACCTCGCCTTAAGAAGGCCAAAAGAACATCAGTGACAACCCTGGTTCACCTGTGTGCAATATTCTATCAACATTGACTTTGTTTAGTAGCACTGAGATATGTGGTCATAATCCAAGTGCGTAGAGAATAAGCACTGTAAACTAACACAAAAAACACAAAAATAAATTAAAACAATTAAAAAGTTAAAAATAATGTGTTAATAAAAATTCATTTACATTATTAAAAATACCGAATAGAAAGTAATCACCAATCTCTTCTCTTGAAAGTAAGTTATATAGGCTACAGTGCCTGAAGATATATGAAACGTGTTGATCTAGGAAATTTAGCATACAATCAGTAATTAAAAAGTCATCACATTACAATTTGAATGTTTAAAGAGTGTTGGTTCTTCCTATTCCGATTTAAGAATTATGTAGCACCTGGTGGACAAATTAAAACATGTGTTACCGACAAAGCTTAGTACCTGTTGAAAATAGCCAAACCAAAAATATCAATATTTGATTGCTGCAACTGTTGGAGAGTATTAGGAAATTAAATATCTATTTATATTAAGCAGAATTGCATCAAAAAACTCCTTAAAAACGAGAATGTGAGTTTTGGGAAACCCTTCCTGCTATGGCTACAACCCCGTGATAGCTCCCTGAGGCTAAAATGTAAAGGCAGCAAAGTACTTAGATGTGTGTGTTGGTATGGAAAAACTCCTGTGTGTATCCCTAGCTCACAAAGGGTCTAATTCAGAAATAAAATCAAACATAACATTGCTGCTCATTCTATCTTTCTCATAAATGCCCTTCTCAATGTGATGGAATAAAGTCACTTTGACTCTTAAAAGGCACTCTTGTCTTTGACTTCTCTTATGCTGGTGTGGAGCAGAAAGACTCATCCTTCTTGTCATAGCATCCAGACCAGTCATTGTGAAAAAAGACATTTCCACCCATTTTATAGTTTGTACTTGTTTATCACTTGCTTCCACTTGACGCTAGTGTGCGGGTGCTAAAACCTGATTATGAGATTATTTGCAATTTGTTAACTATTAGCTCATTCATAAATAAGAAACACAAAATGAGAATTGGTAATGGGTAATTGCTAATTCCAGTTGCTATAATAGTGAGTCGCTAAGATTTGGGGGCATATTTAAGAGTCCCTAGTGCTACGTTAGTGCCACCACAGCGTCATCTTTTTTACGCTAAAGCGGCACTAACGTGGCCTTCTCCCTACTCCATATTTACAAAGTGGCTCAGTGCATGCATTGCACCACTTCATAAACCCTTGCGCCACATTATGCCTGCGTGAGGCATAATGTATGCAAGGTGGGCGTTCCGGCGCTAGAAGGCCTGCAAAAATGGCACTGTGAAATTTAACAGATTTTACTTTATCATTTTTGGCATAATTTTTAATGCATGCTCAGAGCAGGAGTTAAAATCACGCTTCCATTGAAACCTACTGGCCTACTTGCACTTTGCTACACTAGCGTGTACATTTTTTATGCTAGTGTAGCAAAGTGCCACAATAGCGTCAATTGTGTGTTAAAACCGCCATGGTTCGCCATATTATAAATATGGACCAACCATGTTGTTGCTAGGTGCCAGTAGGCGGGTGCAAAAATAGTCATGCATCAACTCTTATGAATCACTTAAAAAAAAATATGGGCCTTAATTTGCATTTCTATTTTTGCGATTGAAACTGAAATACATGTAGATACATTCCAAACTTACCTTTTCCCTGTTCCTAACCAATTTTTGATTGATTGCCGATTTACAAATGATTTGTACATCTGGGGGGAGGGGTCATTAAAAGTTTGGCAAGTGGCGGAGGCCGCCCACAGTCTCTTCCTGCCATCAGACTGCCTGTGCTGCCTGAACACTGCTGGCCCTAATAGGACTTCACCGCAGGGCCTGCGATGGAAACAGTGTTTCAGCCCACCAGCCCTGCGGTGAACAGGGCCTTAACTTTGATGCTGGCTCCTAATGAGCCAGCACCACTGTGGTGGTGCAATGGGTGCAGAAGCACCCGTCACACATTGCACTGCCCGTAATTCAGGCAGTGGAAAGCGCGATGAGGCTGTGCATAGGGGCCCCCCGACACCCCCATTCCACCAACATTTCCATGGCACTTGTGCCGCAAGTGGGCTGACCGTGGCGGCTCCGCCACAGTCATAATGTGGAGGTTCCACCGCCAGCCTGTTGGAGGTGGGGCCGCCACTGCAAGTCTGGCGGTAATGCAACTGCCAGACTCGTAATGACCCCCTTGGTCTTATATTTTTGCTTAACTGTAAATTTGACCTATAAAAATATCTGATAGAACTATGGACTGATATTGTATATGTATTGATAAATATTATGGACTTTTTTAGTTTTTCAAGACTTTTATATAGAGTGGCTCTTACCCACAGTAGGTGTCTTTGCCACTTAGGTGGCTCTAACCCAGGTTAAAAATGTGAATCTTGCACAGCTTTTTCATAGAACACTAGTAAGCAAGAATTATATAAACAAAACCAGAATATCTTTGAGGTTGAAGCATAAATCACTTATATATTCACTAGTCTTTACATAGGAAAATCTAACCTATCTGTCCAATAATCAAGAACTATAGTGAGTGATTGTTCTTACCACTACTTCCCCATTCTTTTATCTCTTTTTCTTTACTTTGTCATTCTTTTACTTCTTTGACCAATCCTTTACTCTTAAATGACTTTAACTTTTTCCCTTTCATGGCAATGTCAAGCCAATTTCCCCCTCTTCGCATGAAGTCGACTAACCTTCCAGTAGATTCCAAGGACGATATCGAAGCACCAAGCTAAGGGGAAAAGTAGTTGAGAAAACAGAGCGAGAGAAAGAGAGAGATAGACAGCCCTGCAGGTTGGCAGTTAGAAGATCCGGACTGGATTGCTGGGCACAGTATTGAGTCAGCCTTATCAAGGCTACAGATGAGAGAACACAAAATTACTATGGTGTCTACACATAGATGGTAAGTATGAGACAAATTTACCACAGACGGACTTACGAGTGCAAGCAGATGGTACATTGTAACTAGCTACTGATGTACCACAAATCCAGCATCGAAGCTGAAGATGGAGACCACTGCGGGACCAGAAAGGAAGTAGAATGGATGAGAAATACAAACTCAAAAAAAGAGTAAGCAAAAGGATAAGAAGTAAGGATGTACGAAATTCTCATAATTTGTGTTTGCGTAATTATGTGAAATTAAAAACAAATATGCAAAATTACATGTAATTATGCAAAATGAATCTCTGGCCCCTTGTGTTAAAAATATGTAAAATTTCATATAATTATGCAAAATGCATGTCTGGCGCCTTTATTAAATAGTGTGAAAAGGTTGCACAACTGCAGAACCATTTGTGAACTGATGCTGCTGATTTTTCGACTCTGAGAGTGCACTGAGGTCTGCTAAACAGACCTCAGTGCCAGTGTTCTGACCACATACAGATTGCATGTCGAATTTGATATTCCAATTGGTAAGCAAAGACTTACTTATAAGTCCCTAGTATATGGTACCCAGGGCATGTAAGACAGAGTGTACACCCAGGGCTGAAGCACTGTGTGCCTCTCTGTGTGAGACAAAGTACACAATGGACCCCAGCCTGCCACTGCAGACCTGAAGGACAGTGTTTTCACTGCCAGTTTGACTTTGCCATTTACACCAATGGCAAAACCACCCTATCCCTTAACACTATATATAAGTCCCCCCTAAGGAAAGCCTATATAGCCCTATGGCAGGGAGCTGTATTTTGTTAAGCCAGACATTTATGTTTATGTTTTATGAGCAACACTTTCAATTTGTCTTTTGATGTGGATACAATGAGTAGCCCCATTGGCCAACACAGGGTTAGCAGTAAGCACCCCAACTCATCTAACTGCAAAATGGGCCTATATAGCTAGATTATGTAAGATATCACATTATTTGTGGCATTAAACCCAACCTGATGCCCAGGTCAAATTTAATAACACTATTTAAAAAGTAAGCAACTTTAAGAAAGTTGCAACTCTGCTTTCCAGCTTGCCCAGTAGCCTAACAAAGGCCCTGGCACACAGACAGCTTCTGCCCCCCTCAGAAGACATGTGAATGACAGCGTCATGGAGGAAAAACTCACCCCCAAAGCATTCTACCATGGGTCTGTAGCCCTGTGGTAGTCACACCTGTAAGATGGGCTACCAAGTTCCTAACAACTGAGGAAGGGTTGTTACATCTTAAAATGGGCAAGAATGTGGCACTCTGGGATAGCCAGATGCCACACCTCACAGGAACGTCATCACTAGGTAGGGAAGGACTCAGTAGCTCATGGGCTAGTGTCCAGGTTGTCCCCTCAGGGCACTTGTCTGGGATACATTAGGTACCACTGGCACTCTGACCTTCAGATCACCCTGCAATCAGAGAGAGAACCGAAGAAGGACTGCCCAGCTGCCTTAGGACCTGAACAAAGAGAGGATGCACCATCAGAAGGACTGCACTTGCTACACATTGGACTACCAAAGATTGAACTGTGCCTTATCATCCTAGCTCAGGAAAATGTTGAGTCCCAGCCTCAACCTACAGCATTGACTCCAAGAATCAATGGGCTGATCTCCTTGTACCAGCTCCAGAGACACAACAGCTGAAGTACCCCAAATCGACCACTTGGTAGCCACTGCAGACGTTTTGTCACTACCCAATAGGACAAATCTGTTCTTCTGGGTTTGCCTGACCCAGAAGTGCTATTCAAGTCCAGAATCATCACACCCATGGGTCACTAGTCCCCACCTAAGGATTTTGCCACACCCACAGTGCAGACTGAACAGTAGCCCAGAATCAGCTGGCCTGTTACAGCAATTTAGAAGACTTCAAGGGACCCTGGTCTCTGTGGCCTAGTTCACCCCACTTTATCCACGGACCGAGCAGCACCCACAAAGACACCCCTGTTGACCGCACCACAACCGGAGCATCCTTTGTGCATCTTTTGTCTTCATCCCTCAGCATGAGGACCACTCCATTATTGTCTAAGGTGGTTGCCCTGTAAAGTTTAGATTTTGGTGCAAAAATGTTCTGGTGACCAGGCAACTGTCCAAATTGTCCACTCTGCTCCCCTAGACTTCTGTATTGTGGAATTGGTTGCCCATCCCTTTGGCCAGATTAGCCATACTAACTGTTCCAATCTTTTCAAAAGTTTCCAAAGTGTTTGTTAACCAATGCATGTTTGCAGTTGCAGTTTAAAAGTGATAGTATCTTCTAAAATCTATTTTTCCTGAACCCTCCGGTGGATTTTCTTCATTAAGGTCTCTAAAAAATTCACAAAATATAGTCTATTTTTATAATTTGGTGTCTTCTTTCTTTAAGGTGTTGTTGCTTTCTAATTTCGTTGTTTGATGCTATTAAATGCTTTACACATAGTTATTTTGCTAATCCTTAATGCTCGCAGCCACAGCTACCCAGAGTCGAGTTTGAGGTTCAGTAAACTAGATAGACTGGAGCCAAGATGGTATTTGTGAGTGTATTACAAGATAAGGCTCCACAACCATATCATATATAGTACAGCCAAATCCTCACATTGGTGTCAAGCGGTGGGATCCTGAGTTTGTGTTTAGGTGTACTATACAATTAATGACAAAGTGGGCATTGAGGAAAAGTTATTCTGAGACTACCAAGTTCTGTTACAAGGTACCTGCTTCTCAGGGAGAAAAGGTACAAACTTTGCAAAATGATTTTGCTTACAATCTTCAAAGGATAACCAGAGGGTTGACTGGGCCACCTTGCCTACATTGAAGATCAGTGAGGTGAGAACATTGTTCAAGGAGAGGAACATTTTTCCAGGTCTTTCTTTCTGGAAAAGGCCCAAAGGGCCTAGGAGGAAGCCAGAAGGGTCAACACAGGGTTACCAGTTAGCATCCCAACCCATCTAACTGCAGAATGGGCCTATATAGGTTATGTAAGGCATCAAATTAATTGTGGCATTAAACCCAACCTGATGCCCTGGTCAAATCTATTAATAATATTAAAAAAGTAAGCAAATTTAAGAAAGTTCCAACTCTGTTTTCCAGCTTGCCCAGCGGCCCTAAGAAAGGCCTTGGCACAGAGACAGCTTTCTGACCATCTCAGCGGACATGTGAATGACAGCGTCAAGGAGGAAAAACTCACCCCCAAAGCGTTCTACCATGGGTCTGTAGCCCTGTGGTAGTCACACCTGTAAGGTGGGCTTCCAATTTCCTAACGACTGAGGAAGGGTTGTTACATCTTCAAATGGGCAACAATGTGACACTCTGGGATAGCCAGATGCCACACATCACAGGAACATCACAGGAACACAGGAACAGTTCCTTAGAGAACTTACACCAGCATCTGATAGATTCCAAGTTATGTAGCCCTAGTGATATAGGGAAAATAGCTGATGAGAAGGTATGCACTAGGTATCCAAAATGTCCTCTGGTCTTGAACAAAAAAAGAGAGGACAGGCCCGCCTTCAGAGGAAAGATGGGGTAGGTTTAATAAGTCAGATAAACCCAAAGAGTCACCAAAAGAATCTCAAGGGGGATCCCAGAGCCACATCCCAGTGAAAGGGTAGGGGTATCAGTTAAAGAACTTTGACCCTTCAAAATCTGGGGTGTACTTTGACCATAGGTTGCCAGGGTGTAAGAGGAGTGATTCTGCATGAACTACAAAGTTCCTCCCGGATAGCACTCTCCAGGGAATAGCCAGTGTAGGGATTTGGGTGGAAAGTGACTCTGGGGATTGCAAGGGGTACACTAAAGATGCATGAATTTTTGGTGGCGAGAAAGGTGAACCTTTGTTCCACTGGCCTGCCAGTACAGCAAAGTACAGGCAGTGGCCAAAACTCAATGGGGTGGAGGTTCAGGCCATGAGGAATACAGGTGCCAGCATAACTATGGTGATGGCCAAGCTGGTTTCCCCATGCTAGATCACACCAGATGATGTGCATGAGATAGTCAACTCTGGCACTGTGACAAAGACCTATCCCATAGCTGTGGTAGACTTTGAGCAGGGAGAGGTTCATGGCCCTAAGAAAGAAGCTGTGTGCCCTGCTATCCCAGTGGAGTGTCTCTTGGGCAATGACATTGAAACTTCTGCCTGTGCAGAGGTGGAGAGGAGAAATCATGCAACCTTGCTGGGTCTCCATGTATGAGTTTTGTCTCCACTAGAGCATAGAAGGCCTTAAGGGAACGACAAAGGCCCTCATTATGACATTGGCGGTAAATCCCACTTACTGCCATGCCGACTGCTGCCAACATACTGCCGCCGCCACGGATATCCGCCAACCATATTATGACACACACATCCCAATCAGTCACTATACAGCCACATACACAAGTCCGCCAGCCCAAAGGTCAGTGATAAACTGGCGGTATCCAAACCTACACCGTTACACCAACAGAACAACGCCCACAACATTATGACCCACGAATCACCACGGCAGACATTCAATTGCGGTAAACCATTGGCGCTACATACCGCTGCGCTCAAAATACACACACACAAAACAACACTATATTGGTCAATTCAAACTACACACACCTGACACACAAACACCCACATCACTATAAAACACCCACCCACATTACCCACAACCCTTTACGACTACAAACAATTGCCAGCAGAGAGAGACTGCAAGAGCACTCACACAACCAGAGCCACATACCACCATCACCTATACACCACCCACGCACCTCACAACACACACCCCAACACATCACCCTACACACCCTCACCCACACCACGCTCATGGTACCACAACGACACCCCAGGTTCTCTGAGAAGTACCTAAGGGTCATGGTGGAGGAAATCATGTGGGAAGAGCCACAGATATTTGGATCACAGGTACCGCAGATATTCATTGCTAGGAAGATGGAGCTATGGCAGAGAATCGTAGACAGGGTCAATGCCGTGGAACAGCACCCCAGAACAAGGGATGACATCAGGAAGAGGTGGAACGACATGTGTGGGAAGGTGCGTTCCATTGCAGCAAGACCCCAACTAGCTGTACAGAGGACTGTCTGTGGACCTCCACCTCCTCCCCCACAACTAACAACATGGGAGGAGCAAGTCTTGGCAATCATGCATCCTGAGGGCCTGGCAGGAGTAGCAGAAGGACTGGACTCTGGTAAGTCAACTCTATACTACTACTACCCCCCTACCTGAATGCCAACACATACCCCCACCCTAACTCCCATCACTCCACCACTACCCACACCCCTCCCATCACAACCCACTCATCCCAATGACAAGCCCTGCATGCAACACCAATGCATGGACACCCCTCACAGACCTGCATGGACACCTATCACCACAGCATGCACACTAGAGACAATCAGCTAGCCCACCAAAAAACAACTCACACAAGGCAAAGCTGCCAGGACAATAACAACCATCGAGGGCAACACACCCATCCACAATATGTCACACACAGAACCAATAACACTGAATTTACATCCCCACAGGTAACCCACCCAATGTCACCGGCGAAGAGGTGCTAGCAACATCCAGTCCTCCACAGAAGAGGCCCACAGTGATGACAGCAGCTCTGCTCGCCTGGATCTGGATGACCAACCTGGCCCACCTGGGACCTCCGGACAGTCGGTTACCCAGGCACACTCTCACACCACCACGGAGCCTCCCCCCTCAGGAAACACCACCACAGCACCCACCCAGTGGGCCCATACCTCTGTCCCCAGGACATGTCAATCAGCAGTGTGTCCACCACTACAGGGACTCCAGGCCACCCCACAAACACAGGACAATCAGGGACCTGGGGTCAGTGGTAGTGGGCACACGGTACAGGGAACAGAGGCACAGGACAACAGGGAAGCTGGGAGGACTGCTGTGCAACAGGGGGAGGACAGGCCCAGGGAACCGACCCTCCAGGAGGCACTCACTGTGATCCTGGGAGCATACCAACATTCCCAGGATACGCTGGGCCAGATCTTGGACAAGTTGCAGGAGAACATGCGGCTGCAGGAGGGACAGTACCTGGGGATCAGGGAGGACATGAGGACCATCAACACCACCCTGGTTTCCATTGCAGGGCTGCTGGCAGACATGGCCATCAGTATGAGGGAGGCAGTGGTACACCACCGGGCCCCTGACACTAGCCAAACCACTGAACAGCCCTCCACCTCGGCTGCCGCTAGTGGACAGGAGGCCCCACCACAGGACCAACAGGCCACTAGCACCCCTCCCCCTGCAGAAGGAGAACCACCCTAAAAACTTTCCCTGCGATCCAGGCAGAAGCCAGAGACTATTGCCAAGATCCCTGCCAGGAAATAAGACTCTCCTGATTGTCATCCTTATCTCCCACTCTGTCACCCTGTTCACCTTGAACTGCAGTTGCTCCCCTTCCTACTCAATAATGACAATGCACCTGTGATACAAATAGACTGGACTCTAACCTGGACTTTCCTCCATCATCACCCCAGCCCATTGCACTACCCCCTCTTCTTTAGAGCACTGCAATAAACACACTTAGAGAAAATACAAGTATGGTGTATGTCAAATGTTTTTAAAATGTATTCGTTTAACCAGGTTCAAACATTGCAATTCAACTGTACAGTAATGTTTATATAGGAAAGACCTGCAGTTGGCTGTACTGAACACACCAGGAGCAATAGTGGGGCACTAACATCTGCAAAAAGAGTTGTCAAAGGGTACAGTGAGTGGGCATAGAAGTAGGAATACACAGCCTGCCAGTGACAATGTCACACATCAAACTGTCAATTATATGTGTATTAACACTGTCTTACCTGTGTCTCATTGGAAGTATTGACGAGTAATTTCACTTCTGTTGTCCTCATCCTCATCCTCTGCCTCCTCATCTTCAATGTCCACAGGATCCACTGCTGCCACACGTCTATCTCCAGCCTCCTCCTCCTGCAGAAAAGGCACATGGCGTCACAAGGCAAGGTTGTGCAACATGCAGCATGCCACGATGATCTGGCAGACCTTGTTGAGTGAGTAGCACAGGGATCCACCTGTTAGATGGAGGCACCGAAACCTGGCCTTCAGGAGGCCGAAGGTTCTTTCTATAATCCTTCTTGTTCGCCCATGTGCCTCATTGTAACATTCCTCTGCCCTTGTCCTAGCATTCCTCACAGGGGTCAGTAGCCATGAGAGGTTGGGTTAACTAGAATCACCTGCAAATATCGAGGGACAACTGTTAGCCACACACTCACCCTTAGGGCCCACACCATACCCATACACCAACATCCACTGGGTGGGAACCAGGGCTCACCTATTATCCACACCCTGTGCCTCTGGAGTTGGGCCATCACATTGGGGATGCTGCTATTCCTCAGGATAAAGGCATCATGCACAGACCCAGGATACTTTGCATTGACGTTGGGGATGTACTGGTGCGCCAGGCACACCATCTGGACATTCATGGAGTGAAAACTCTTTCGATTTCTGAACACCTGTTCATTTCGCTGGGGTGGAGACAAATGCAATATGTGTTCCATCTATTGCCCCAATGATGTTGGGGATATGTCCCATTGCATAGAAGTCAGCTTTCACTGTGGCAAAATCCTCCACCTGGGGGAAAACGATGTAGCTGCACACTCTGGTCAGCACTATTGAGAACATTGGCTGTGACATTCCTACTGCCAAGCCCACTGTCACTTGGAAAGAACCTGTTGCCAGGAAATGGAGCACTGATAGCACTTGCACAAGAGGGGGGATCCCGGTGGAGTGACGGATAGCAGATATTAGGTCAGGCTCCAATTGGGCACTCAGCTCTGTGATTGTGGCCCTGTCAAGTCTATAGGTGAGGATAATGTGCCTGTCGTCCATTGTTGCCAAGTCCACCAGGGGTCTGTACACGGGGGGATATCTCCATCTCCTATTCATCCGCAGTGGTTGCAATCTATGGGGGAAAAGAGTGAGCAGCTGGTTATTATCTGTACATTCCAATCACTACAGTTCAATGCATAATGTGATTGTAACATTATTTTGGTGGGATATGTCCAAATAGTGAGTTGGTGTACCGTGACGCAGTTAGGATCCATGGCCTGCACCCCCCCACCCTGAAATGGCGTCCGCCTGTCCTGTATGGAGGAACAGGTGGAAATTAGGTAATTCTGCTAACGTTGTGCACCATTGCGGGAGGCGGTTGAGAACCACCGTGCAACTCCTCATTGGTTATCATTGGGCCCCATGGGGTACAGTGGCCAATGGTGAGGTACGCCGGCTGTGATGGTACGCACCTCCGCGGACGTGACCACCATTTTCTATCTGTTCACTCACTTACTACCTGACCTTCAACAGGAGAGGACCTACACTGCAAGTGCTGCTGTGACCTGTGTCTGGAACCAACCATGGCTCGTGTTACTGGGGAAAGGGCCCCTGCCTTCACCTCGGCAGAGTTGGAGCGACTGGTGGATGGGGTCCTACCCCAGTACCGACTGCTGTATGGGCCTCTAGACCAACAGGTGAGTACACTGTGAGCATGATGCACGGGGCATGAAGGCATGGAGTGCTGTGTGTGAAGGCCTCATGTAGTGGGGGTTGATGGAAGGGTCCTGGGCAGCGTGCAGCATGTATGCTGGGCCATGTCTGTTCTAATGGGGATGGGAAGGGGCATGGTGGGCCATAAGTGTAACAGGCAGGACCGTTGGACTAATACCTTTCCCTGAGTCTATTTCCCTGCAGGTCAGCGCCCATCAAAAGAAGGGTGTATGGTGTGCCATCGCCAAGGACGTGCGCACCTTGGGGGTCTACGGCAGGTGGAGCGCCCACTGTTGGAAACGGTGGGAGGACCTGAGATGCTGGGCACAGAAGACGGTGGAGGCCCAGCTGGGGATAGCCTCCCAACAAGGAAGGGGTGTCTGTCGAACCCTGATCCCCCTGATGGCCTGCATACTCTTGGTGGCCTATCCGGAGCTAGATGGACACTTGGGGCCATCACAGCAACCACAAGGAGGTGAGACCAGTGCCCTAATTTAGAACTTACTCCTGATGGGGGGGTATGCGGGTGGGGGTGTGGGCCCTGTGGGTGCCCTAGGTCAGGCCTGGCATTGCAGAGTAGGTCCCATGTTGTGCAGGGTTCTGATGTGAAAGTCCTCCAACCATGCGAGTAGGCATCCACTACTGGGCAGGGGTCTGTGGGTCTCAGGTATGCTGCAATTTGTGTTAGGTGTCCCTATCCATGGGCTGGTGACTAGCATTGTGACTGGTAGAGGAATGCTTAGTGCGTAGGGCTGTTCCCTGTGTGTGAGTGTGTTGTGTACGCCAACGATGGTGTTGTTGCCGCCATTGACCAAGTGTATCCTTTGTCTCTTCCCCTCCCATTTTTATTTTGTCACCCTGTCCTTCTGTGCATTAGCATCATCTGGTGAAGGAGCAGAGGCACCTGCGACGGAAGGAGCTGCATCCCACAGGACCCAGGAGGCCGAATCCACCGACGGTGAGGGCACGAGTGGGACGTAGGGGGAGGATAGCACCACAGTGGAGACTGGAATGGACAGTTCGGACAAGGATACCTCCTTTGATGGAAGCTCCCTGGTGGTGGCAGACACCTCTGTGCCCACCCCAGCTACAGCCGACACTCCCCATACCAGCAGCACCCTCCCAGCAGCCTCTCAGTGAGTTTCCCGTGCCCGCTCACCCAGGAGGGTGAGCATCTCCTTCACCCCAGGCACCTCAGGCCCTGCCCCAGTAAGCCCTGCTACCCTGAGTGAGGAGGCTATTGACCTCCTGCGATCCATCTCTGTTGGGCAGTCTACCATTGTGAATGCCATCCAGGGGCTGGCAGCCCAAATGCAACAGTCCAATGCATTTCTGGAGGGCATTCACACTGGCTTGGCGGCCCAACAGAGATTAATCGAGGATCTGGCCTCCTCTCTGATGGCAGCCATTGTCCCTGTTTCCACCCTCCCCTCTCCAATGTCCTCTTCCCAATCCCATTCCCCTCAACCCCAACATATCCCCAGCACACAGTCATATGAGCAAGCATCCAGGACAACACACAAGAGCAGACGTGGCAAACACAAGCACCACACTTCATCCCACAGGCACTCACACAAACACCATCCAGAAGCAGACATACTAACATCCACTGCCTCCACTGTGGCTCCCTCCTCCTCTTCGTCCACCTCCCTCCCAGTTGTGTCTCCACTCACACCTGCATGCACTACATCCTCATCCACTACCATCATCACCAGCACACCTATCAGTACACACCCCTCACTGGCAGTCACCACCCCCACATCCATGCACACATCCCCTGTGCCCTCTACCACTGTGTCTGTGCCCCCTCCTCCCGAGGTACACAAACGCAAGCACTCAGACACCCAACAGCCATCCACCTCACAACAGCATCCAGCCCATGCACCTGATCCCAAACACAGCAGACTGACACCTCCTACCACCACTCCCTCTTCCTCCACTCCCAAACCATCTCCCTCTTCACGCCCCAATGTCCCTAAGAAGCTTTGCCTCACCACCATTGACCTCTTCCCTAACCCTCCCCCCATCCCTCACGTCAGGCAGGGTGGTCAAGACCCAGGCAAGCACCTTAGCCACCCAGTCCACGGGCACAATAGTGTCCCCAGCAACTCCAGGTGGGAAAGGATCCCGGCCACCAGCCAGCCAGACGGAAAGGGTGCCTGCCCCAAGTGCTTCAAGGACGGGCAAGGAGCCAGCCCCAGCTGCAGGAAGGAAGGGCAAGGGGCCGGCCCCAGCTGCAGGAAGGAAGGGCAAGGAGCCAGCCCCAGCAGCAGGAAGGAAGGGCAAGGAGCCAGCCACAGCTGCAGGAAGGAAGGGCAAGGAGCCAGCCCCAGCTGCTGGAAGGAAGGACAAGGAGACAGCCCCAGTTGCTGGAAGGAAGGGCAAGGGGCCTGCAACAGCAGGCAGTAGAGACAAGGGGCCTGGTGCTGGGACTCAGTCGGAGCCCCCACCACCAACCATGGTGTTTCAGCCGTCCGAGGCTGCAGGGGATGGGCTGGAGGCTCCCCCTACCACTGCCAGCTCCAAAAGCAGCACCGACACCAGCACCGCCACCTGCCCCAGTGGGTAGCTGTCTGAGGCTGCACGGGAAGGGCTGGAGCCTCCCTCCACCACTGCCAGCTCCACAAGCAGCACCGCCACCTGCCCCAGTGGGCAGCCATCCGAGGCTGCAGGGGATGGGCTGGAGCCTCCCCCCACCACTGCCAGCTCCACCTCCAGCACCAATACTGCCACCACTGAGCAGCCGTCACCGCTGTGTTTAGTCCTGCGTCCATGGGCTGTTGTGCAGCCTGGCCCCTGCAAATCCTGTGGGTCTGACAACCAGCTGAGAGACTGTGACCTTGCACTCCCCAAGATCTGCGTCACAGGGCACGATGCCCCCTTCAGAACCAGTGGAGAAGACATCCACTTACCCCATCCTCCCCAGGATGAAGCTCACTGGGCACGATGCCCCCTCCAGAACCAGTGGAGAAGACATCCTCTCACCCCATCCTCCCCAGGATGAAGCTAACTGGGCACGATGCCCCCTCCAGAGCATTCAGGCAAGTCACCCACTTGAGAGACTGTGGCCTTGCACTCCCCAAGACCAAGCACACGGCATGTTGCCCCCTCCAGAGCATGTGGGCAAGTCACTCACTTGAGAGACTGTGGCATTGCACTCCCGAGGACCAAGAACAGGGCATGTTGCCCCCTCCAGAGCATGTGGGCAAATCACCCACTTGTGAGACTGTGGCCTTGCACTCCCCAGGACAGAGCACAGGGCATGGTGCTCCCTCCAGGACCAGTGGCGTTGTACCATCTTCCGGCTGAGGTGCCCCCCGTTTCCTGTCCACCTGACATGCCTGGCTATTTTCAACCTGATGCCCCTGCAGTGTTCTCTCCGTGTTGTTGCAGGAGTGAGGTGGGGCCTTGGACTTTGTGATGTGGCCCTGTGGCCCTCGAACATTGAGGACTGGGCAGTGGCCCTTGATTTGCAAATATGTATATACTTTTTTATTTGGATGCACGTATTCCTACTATATTTATCTTATTACACTCTTTTTAATCTATTGTAGTTGTCCTTGCATTATTCCTGAGTGGTACGGGGTGAATATGTTATGTTACTGCATCTGATTGTGTGTATGGTGTTGGGGGTGGGGGTGGGGGGGGTGTATGGTGCGTTTGTCACTCTCTTTTTCCTCTCCCCTCCCCTGTGTGCTAGGCGGCAGTACTCACCGTGGTCATCTTCGCTGGCGTTGGTGTTCGTGGTGGAGCAGCACGTAGAAGAGCATGGGGAAAACATGCAACTCGGGCTCCATGGCTTCGTGGTTGTTCCCTGAGTCTCCACATGTGAGTCGTTTCCCTTCTGTGCAGTGTTTCCGCCAGTATTTTGATGTCGTTGGTACCGCCCTGGAAAAGGTGGCACATTGGTGTCTCGTAATACAGTGGATGGGACATTGTCTTCCGCCTGGCTGTAGGCGGTTACCGCCGTGGTGCCTGTTGATTCCGCCCTGGCGGTCGGTGTGTTAAAGTGGCTGTCTGTCTGATCGGTTTCCGCCGTTTCCTACAGGAAGTCCCCAGAGCCAGTAGGAGCCTAACCCTCATTTGGAGGGTCTGGTCTCTGAAGTGGAGGGTGCTTCCTTGAGAGACTTGTCTGACTTGGCAGAGTGCGCAGGGCCGTGATCCTGTGTAGGCTCAGGGAATCTGACAGTGCCACAGGGACACTGTCCACACGCACCAGCCAACATTCAATATCCTCAATATCCCTTGTTTCTCTCTTTTTTTATGCACAATTATATTCTGCGCTCGATTACTGAGCAACATCTTGGAAGCCTCCCAGAGTACTATAGCAGAGTTGACTGACTCCTTTTTTCAGTAAAGTAGAGTTCAGTATCTACACTCAGTTCCCATGAAACAGCCTCATCCCTCAGTTCCCATGCATTCAGCTTCCATCCCAATCACGGGCAGTGGGGTTGTCTGCCCAGGGAAAGCCACAGCGGGGAGTGATCAGACAACTCCCTGGCCAGGTATGCAGCTTTTTCAATCCTGACTATCTCACCCGCTGGGGCAATAATATAATCCATTCTAGAGAACACTTTGTGAGACCCAGAGAAATAAGAGTATGCTTTATCCTCTGGGTGGTGATGGCCTCCAAGACTGGGAAGTCCCTTTGTGTTCGCAAATTGGGCAAGTGGCATCTCCCTGTGTATGCTGGGGCTCAGGTCTGAATGATCCATCACGTGAGTCATGAAACCATTAAATCCCCCCCCCCCCACTATGTGGAGGGAGGATTCTGTTTCTAGCAATATGGCCATTTCTTTGTCAAGGTTGGGCTGCAGCAGGCGTGGGGGCACACAAACAATGATTTACATGACATCTGTCCTCCCCCATAGACCCTGCACGATGGCATATGTCCCATTGGGATCTATCCAGGTCTTCTGTATCTGGAAGGGGGACATCTTCAGGATCAAAATTGCTATTCTTCTAGAGCCTAAGGTAAATCCTGCATGGGCCAATGTGGTGATTGCTCCTCGACTTAGGTAGTGACATTGGGTCCCAAATAAGTAGGTCTCCTTTAGGAGGACCACATCAGGTTTGAGCACCCAATAAAAGTCGTGCCCAGGCCTTGCTTGAATTTATTGCCAAGTCCATTAACATTCCAAGTTAAAATGGAAAGACTAGCGAACTCTAAGACATTAGCCTGCGCCATACCTGTACTGTAACATAAAGATCCGCTCCCAGCAGTGTGTATAGCCATTGCACCACATTTGTGGCCCATTCTGCTCTTCAAACATCTACTTAGCAACCCCTAAAAAACAATACTCAATGAAACTCTCACACACCTCCGATTCAACCCACCCAATACCTGTGAGGATTAACTGTCATGTCAAAAAACAACAACTACTTCACAGATCGGGCCTGAACAGTCTGTAGCCCACCCCTCCCAGCACACCCCAACAACAAGCACAAAATTTCAACACAAATAAATGTCACACCATACACTCCCACAGTGAGTTCCCATCTGTATGGCATTCCCCAGGGTCTTATCTATCCAGGTCCCCACTGGTGAGGTGGGAAAGGTCCAGTGTGGCCGAGGGTTCTCCAGTATCAGCAATCCATGTGTCTTCAAAATTAATGGAGTGGGTAATAGATCTCTCCCCGTCACTGCGGCAGCTCTGAGTTTATATTCAGTTGGGCGATGTACAGGCCATGCAACCACCACGAGCCAGGTCATGCGTGGATCTTTCGGCCTCCTTCGGGAGCCGCCCCTCTGGGTTAGCACCTGGGCTCGACCCTCAGTGCCTCGCCTCCCCAGGATTAACAATTGGCACCTAAATCAGATCACCAAGGAGCACTCCTCCCTCTGCCTTTAAAGCTCTTTCTCTCTGTCACTATGTGTTAGGACAGTATTAGATGGCCCAAAAGTCCCAGGGGCCTTGTACTTCTCACTCTAACAATGGGCTCCACCTGTCTCACTGCACTGGGTGGGTGGGAGGAGTAAGTTTGGGGCAACAGCTATCACCAAAGTCAGATTGCTGATGGTGCCCTCTGCTGCCCAGGTACAGCATTGTCTCTGTTTGTCCCCGGGCACAGCAGTATCAGATGATGGTCAGAACTCCCCTGTGACCCAGCACCACTCAGATGGCAGTGGCTTTCCTTTTCCCCCAGGTTTCAGCTCCAATCGTGCTAATCGGGGTACTCCCCCACTTCGCTCATCTGCCTCAGGTCCCTCGAAATCAGGGACAGGCTCAAGAACCCTCCCAAAGGCCGGTCGCTAAGTTTGCCTTGGGTACTCAAACTGGGCAGAGGGCACCACAGCCAAGCCAATCCCTTTCTGCCCCTTCTTCTTCCCAGGGCTTGCTGAGAGTGCTTGGCTGTTGGGCTCAGTGCCCATCTCTTGTCTTTCCCATCAGCGCCTCCCCAGCACCTCCCAGACGCACCCAAAAAGGCCTCCTATGGTCAAGCACGCCTACCTCCGACCCTACAGGAGCACAGGGACAGGCAGAAGACACAGCTTGCCTGTGTTCCTCAGCATGGACTAGGGACCAGCGCCATTTTGCTGGGCAAGGTTCTCTGTGCCATCCATTGCCCATCCATAGCATTCTTTCTGTCTGTTCTAGGGTGCAGCGGCGCCAGTTGATGGTCAGAACTTCCCTGGGGCCCAGCACCACACAGCCTCCCTGTTTCTCCTGGTTGACTCACCACCTCTGAGGGGTTCCTGCCACCACTTGGCTCTCACTGGGGTGATGACTTTCCTTTTCCCAGGTTTTTGGCTCCGATCATGCTTATCAGGTGCTCATCAGTCCACTCAGAGGTCTCAGGCTGCATCAGCTGCCTCAATATTGGGGGTGGGCCCCAGAACCTCTCCAGGACCAATCACTAAGTTCACCTTGGGTACTCCAAATGGGTGGAGGGCATCACAGTCAAGCTGACCCCTTTCTGTCGCTCCTTCTCTCTGGTGCTTGTGGAGAGTGCTCGGCTGATTGACTCAGTGCCCATTCTACTCCTCTCATGTCAGCAGCTCACTGGCACCCCCTAGACACCAATATTCGTATTGATCAGCAGACAGGCTGGTAGGACCATGGGCACCTGAAAAGGCCTTTCAGCGGTCAAGCACCCCTACCTCCGGCCCTCCAGTAGTCCGTGGATAGCCAGTAGATGCCACTTGCTCGTGTCCCTCAGTGGTGACTAGGGGTCGACAGCATTTTGCCGGGCAGGGCTCGCTGTTTCAATGACACCTTCATTTATCCAGGGAATGTTGTGGGCTGACGTAAGACCACTCAGGTCACTACCCCGGGTGCTGGAATCAAGGTGAGGGCACTCTAGGAGGCTGATGGTGCTCAGGTTCACATGATCACATCAGGACAAAGTTAGGCCCAACCAGAGCTCCGCGCACCTGGGTATTAACCAGCCATCTTGCTGGACACGCCCCCCAGTCAACCTTTTCCCAAATTTCTGAGATGGTAAAGTAGCTTTGATGTTCCTGTGTCACTTGCCAGGCCAGTAGCAAGGCTGGTGGGAAGCCCAAGAAACCTCTGATACCACTTACTGTGGTGGGGACCCCCTTTGAGAGGGTGGAGATTGACATTGTTGGTTCCCTCAACTCTACTGCCTCTGGCCATAGTCTTATCCTGGTGGTTGTAGACCATGCCTCCAGATCTCCTGAATCAATTCCTCTTAGAACAGTTACAGCTCTTGCAGTAGCTAGAGCCCTACTTGGTATTTTTACCAGAGTGGGTTTTCCTAAGGAGGTAATTTCAGATGAAGGTACAAACTTCCTGTCTGCCTATCTGAAAGCTATGTGGGATGAGTGTAAGTTCAGCACACCATACAATTCACAAGGAAATGGCCTTGTTGAAAGATTTAACAAGACCAAGAAAGGCATGATTATGTGTTTAACTGAAAAACGCAGGAGACATGGGATGTTTTTCCGTGCCTGCTGTTTTCCTACAGGGAGGTACCATAGAAGGGAGTAGGTTTCAGCCCTTTTGAACTGCTATTTGGACACCCTGTCAGAGGTCATTTATGTTTGGTTAAAGAAGGTTGGGGGAGACCTCTCAAGGAGTCTGAACAGGACATCCTAATTTATGTATTAGGCCTCTGCTCCAGGGTTGCAGAATGCATGAAGAAGGTAAACAGAAACTTGGAGGCCAGCCAGGAGCATGTAAAGCACAGGTATGACCACACCTCTGCTATGGTTGAGTACCAACCTGAACAATTGGTGTGGGTGTTAGATCCTGTGGCACACAGAGTCCTCCAAGATAAAAGGACGGGCCTTTACCCTGTCTCTGAAAAGAAGGGGAAATCTCAAACATGGTGGACTTAGTTATCCCTCCTAACTCTCATAGGGTGATATATGTGAATAGGCTCAAGCTACATCATGACAGCGCAGATATCACAGTGCTCATGGTGACAGATGGTGGAGAAGAGGAAGAAAGTGAACCTCTCTCAGACTTGATGTCAACCAATGTCAAAGATTGTTCAGTGGAGGGAGCAGTTCTCGCTTCCTCTACTTTGACAAACAAACAGAAAAACTAGTGCAATTTGCTTGAACAGCTTGCTGGATTGTTTTCTTTGACTCCAGGTCTGACAACAAGGTGTACCTGTGATGTAGACAAGGGTGACAGCTAACCTGTCGAGAGTAAGATTCACAGACTGTTAGATTATGGGGGTCATTACAACATTGGCAGTAAATGCCACTTACTGCCGTGCAGAAGACCGCCAACACACCGCCGCGGCTGCGGAATTCCACCACAGCTATTACGACCCACAGCTCGGAATCCGCCAAAATCCAGACACCCACACAAGTCCGCCACACGAAAGGTCAGTGATAAACTGGCGATAACAAAACCCACACCGCCACGCCAACAGGAATACGCCCACACTATCACGACCCACGAATCCACGCGGCGGTCTTTCAACCGCGGTATTCCATTGGTGGTACACACCGCCGCACTCAAAATACACACACATTTACAAAACACAACCACATTGGACAATTTCAAATACACACACCTGATACACATACACACACCACTCCCACACACCCAATCCAATATAAAACAAACACCCACATCACCCACAAACCCTTCCGACCAGAAATGTAGACGAAGGCCAGAGAGACAGCACAGCAAAGACAACCCCACCATACAGAGGCACACAACACCATCACACATACACATCCACGCACAAAACACCACACACCCCTTAACATCACCCCACACATCACAACACACACCACCTCAAACATCACCCACACCACCCCATGGCACTGCAAAGACACCCCAGGTTTTCTGAGGAGGAGCTCAGGGTCATGGTGGAGGAAATCATCCGGGTAGAGCCACAGCTATTCGGATCACAGGTGCAGCACACCACCATAGCTAGGAAGATGGAGCTATGGCGCAGAATCGTGGACAGGGTCAACGCAGTGGGACAGCACCCAAGAACTAGGGATGCCATCAGGAAGAGGTGGAACGACCTATGGGGTAAGGTACGTTCTGTGGTCTCAAGATACCAAATACCCACCACCCCAACAACAGCAGGGACCTGGGGGCAGTGGCAGTGGGCACACGGTTCAGGGGACAGAGGCCCAGGAACACAGGGGAACTGGGAGGGCTGCTGTGTGACAGGGGGAGGACAGGCCCAGGGAACCCACTCTCCAAGATGCCCTCTCCAACATCCTGGGAGCCTACCACCATTCCCAGGAGACGATGGCAACGGTACTGGCCAAGTTTCAGGAGACCCAGCGGCTGCAGGAGGAACAGTATTTTGGGTTCAGGGAGGAACTCAAAACCATCAATACCACCCTGGGCACCATTGTAGGGGTGCTGAAGGAACTCGTGAACACCAGGAGGGACACTGTGGCACAACAAGGGGCCCCTGAAACTAGCCTGGACGTTGAACTGCCCACCACCTCTGCCGGCGCTAGTAGACAGGAGGCACTGCCACAGGACCACGACACCAGCACCCCACCCCCTGCAGATGGAGAACCACCCTGCAAGCGGTCCCTGAGATCCAGGACAAAGACAGAGAGCAATGCCAAGAACCCCGCCAAGAAATGAGACCACCCTGATTGTCATCCTTTTGTCCCACTTTGTCACCCTGTCCATCCATCAACTGCCCCAGCTCCACTTCCTATGCCCCTTTGGACAATGCACCTGTGAGACTAATAGACTGGACTCTGCCATGGATATTCCGCCACCATCACCCCTGACCATTTTACAACCCCCTCCACTATTTAGCACTTAAATAAACACCATTAAGTCACAAAACTATCTGGAGTCAGTCTGTGCTTTCGAAAATGTGTATTTGCAATAACTGAGGAAAAATGCAATATCCATTGTATTGTCAACATACCTATGTCACACAGCTCTAGTCCATGAGGAAACAAAGCAGATGTCACACAGTGGGACCCACATCTGTGAAATCGAAAGGGAAAGTGACAACTCAAGGTCCACACACGGGGTGAAAGTGACAGACAGATGAGAGGTAGAACAAGTGTATCAGATGTAGCAGGCAGTGATGTCTTCTTACCTGTGTTTCACTGGAAGTATTGATGAATCACCGTGTTTCTGTTGTCGATATCATCTTCTTCTTCTTCTTCGTATTCACTGTCCACAGGCTCCACAGCTGCCACAAGACCTCCATCTGGACCATCCTCCTGCAGAAAAGGCACCTGTCGTCACAAAGCCAAGTTGTGAAGCATACAGCAGGCCAAGATGATCTGGCACACCTTCTTTGGTGAGTAGAATAGGGAACCACCTGTAATATGGAGGCACCTGAACCTGGCCTTCAGGAGGCCGAAGGTCCTCTATATAACCCTCCTAGATCGCCCATGGGCCTCATTGTAGCGTTCCTCTGCCCTTGTCCTGGGATTTCTCACTGGGGTCAGTAGCCATGACAGGTTGGGGTACCCAGAGTCACCTGCAAATGTCGAGGGACAACTGTTAGACACACACTAACCCTTAGGGACAACCCCAGCCCCAGACACCTAGTCACAATGCATAGGGTCCATGTCCTCACCTAATAGCCACACACGGTGCCTCTGGAGCTGCCCCATCACATAAGGGATGCTGCTATTCCTCAGAATGTAAGCGTCATGCACTGAGCCAAGAAATTTGGGATTCACATGGGAGATGTACTGGTCGGCCAACAACAACATCTGCACATTCATAGAATGGTAACTCTTCCGGTTTCTGTACACCTGTTCACTCCTGCAGGGGGGACAAAGGCCACATGTGTCCCATCAATGGCACCAATGATGTTGGGGATATGTCCCAGGGCATAGAAGTCACCTTTCACTGTAGGCAAATCCTCCACCTGAAGGAAAATGATTTAGCTGCACATGTGTTTCAGCAGGGCAGACAACACTCTGGACAACACTTTGGAGAACATAGGCTGGGACATCCCTTATGCTCTGCCACTGTCGTCTGAAAAGACCCACTTGCCAGGAAATGGAGTACTGACAGCACCTACACTAGAGGGGGGATGTCTGTGGGATGGCGGATAGCTGACATCAGGTCCGGCTCCAACTGGGCACAGTTCCTGGATTGTGGCACGGTCCAGTCTGTGGGTGACAATTACATGTCGCTCTTCCATTATCGCCAGGTCCACCAGCGGTCTGTACACCGGAGGATGCCTCCATCTCCTCACCTGCCCCAGCCGACGTGCTCTATGGAGGAGAACAGCGAGCAGAGGGTCAGCCAACACTGAGGTATGAAAACAAAACTTTATTGCACACATTTTTCAATCCGCTATGTCTCTGTCTTAATGTGTATGCAAGGCCTAGATATGTGTGACACATTTAAAAATAATGCTATGTGGCCCCCTGAAATGGCGGCTGCCTGACCTGTAATGTGGGACAAGGAAATATGAGGTAACTGCGCTGGCATTGTACACAGTTGCGGTAGGCGGTCGAAGACCGCGGCGCAATCCTGCATTGGTTCACATTGGACCCTATGGGTCCCAGGAGCCAATGACGATTTATGCCGGCGGTGACGGTACGCACCGCTGCGGACGTGACCGCCATTTTCTATCTGTTCACTCACTTGAAACCTGATCTTCGACAGGAGAGGACCTACACTGCAATTGCTGCTGTGACCTCAGTCTGGAAGAGACAATGGCTCATGTGTCTGGGGAAAGGGCCCCTGCCTTCACCACGGAGGAATTGGAGAAACTAGTGGATGGGGTCCTCCCCAGTACATGCTACTCTACGGTCCTCCAGACAAACAGGTAAGTACACTGTGAGCATGCTGTATGGGCAATGCCTGTGTGGAGTGGTGTGGATGGAAGATAGGGGGGGGAGAATGAGGCGTGCATGAAACGACGGTGAGTGCATGTGCGTCATGGCAAGGGTGGGAACGCGGGCCAATGACTTTGACGGTCCGGACGGTTATATCTTCTCCTTTTCCCCTGTATTATTCCTGTAGGTAAGCGCCCACCAGAAGAAGGATATTTCGCGTGCCATCGCCAAGGAAGTCCGGACCCTGGGGGTCCACCACAGACGGAGCACCGACTGCCGGAAAAGATGGGAGGACATTCGCCGCTGGAGCAAGAAGACGGCGGAGGCCCAGCTGGGGATGGCCTCCCAACATGGAAAGGGTGCCCAGTGCACCATGACCCCCCTGATGTTCCGGATCCTGGCGGTGGCGTTTCTTGAGTTGGATGGGCACTTGAGAGCATCACAGTAGCCACAAGGGGGTCAGTACACTCTCATTCAGCTGAATCAGCGCTCATTACTAGGTGTCTGGGTGGGGGTGGTGGGCAGTGGGTTCCCCTAGGCCAGGGCGAGTTTAGTAGGCAAGGTCCCTTTGTAAGGCAGGCCATGTGGCACCCCACCCCACCAGTGTTCAGAGCCAACTACACCTAGTCAGGCTGGTGAGACTTCCATGTGTGCAGCAATCGGGCATAGGGCTTGTACCCCATGTCCCTGTGATTAATTAGGGAACTCTAAGTGCACGGCGTAGTTCAGAGGTCTTCTGTGTCTGTAGTGTCTGCCAACGGTAGCGGTATTGCATGCACTCAACATGTCTTTCTTCTGTCTTCCCCCCCCCCTTTTTTTGGTCTCCCTGTTCCTGTGTGCAATAGCATCATCAGGCGGAGGAGCAGTGGCACCGGAGCAGGAGTAAGCTGCATCCCACATGGCCCTGGAGGGCGAGACAACGGAGTCTGAAGGCACCAGTGGGACGGAGGGCGAGGGGAGCTCCACGGCAGGGACAGGAGCTGATACCAGCGACACGGACTCCTCCTCTGATGGGAGCTCCCTTGCGGTGGCGGGCCCCTCTGTGCCCCCCGCATCTACAGGTACAGCTGCCACCCCCCCTACCAGCACCGCCCTCCCAGCAGCCCCTCAGCGTGTGCCCCGTGGCCGCTCACCCAGGAGGGTGGGCATCTCCTTCGCCACAGGCACCTCAGCCCCTGCCCCTGTCAGCCCTGCTGCCCTCAGTGAGGAGGCCATTGACCTCCACAGATCCCTCACTGTTGGGCAGTCTACCATTCTGAATGCCGTCCAGGGTGTAGAGAGGCAGTTGCAGCAGACAAATGCATACCTGGAGGGCATTCATTCTGGTCAGGTAGCCCAACAGCGAACTTTTCAGACTCTGGCCTCAGCACTGATGGCAGCCATTGTCCCTGTGTCCAGCCTCCCCCCTCCAACTTCCTCCACCCAGACCCAAACCCCTGTACCTCAGCCTATACCAAGCATACCATCAGACCAGCATGCACACACCTCAACACACAAGGGAAGCTCTGGCAAACATAAGCACCACACATCCCACAGGCACTCACATAAGCACCATACCCATGCAGATATACCAACAGCCACTGCCTCCACTGTGTCCCCCTCCTCCTCGTCTCCCTCCTCCCTCCCTGTCACGTCTCCACTCACACCTGCATGCACTACATCTTTATCCACTACGTCCATCACGGGCACACCCATCACCTCACACCGCTCATGGGCACTAATCACCCGCACTACCATTCACACATCCCCTGTGTCCTCTCCCAGTGTGTCTGTGAGCCCACCTCCCAAGGTACACAAGCGCAGTCACACACCCACCCAACAGCCATCCACCTCACGACAGCCTCCAGCCCATGCACCTTCACCCAAAGTCAGCAAACGTACACCTCCTACAACCACTACCTCTTCCTCCACTCCCAAACCCCCTCCATCTACCCATCCCAGTGTGTCTAAAAAACTTTTCCTGTCCAACCTTGACCTCTTCCCCTCACCTCCCCCACCCCTTCAGTCCCCTAGAGCACGCCTTTCCAGGTCCCAACCCAGCACCTCAGCCACCACATCAGCGGGAACAGTAGTGCCAGTAGTAACTGGCTTCTGGAGTGCGCCAAGCAGCAAGGCAGCCAGTGTGCCAAGGAGCCGGACCACGGACAGTCCCCCACCTCAGAAGCATAAGAAGTTGGCCACTGCCCGGAGGGAGAAGGGCAAAACACCTGCCACCAAGGGCTCTCCCAGGACTACATTTGGGAGTGGGAAGACAGCTGCACCACCATCCAAGGTGGGGAAGGGGCACAGAAAGAAAGGGAAGTCGCCGCCAACCTGCACGGCGGACAAGACCGTCACCAGCACCGCTGCCAAGGACACCGCCGCCACCAGCACCGCTGCCCAGGACACCGCCGACACCAGCACCGCTGCCCAAGACACCGCCGCTAGCAGCACCGCTGCCAAGGACACCGCCACCACCAGCACTGCTGCCCGGACACCGCCGCCACCAGCACCGCTGCCCAGGACACTGCCGCCAGCAGCACCGCTGCAAAGGACACCACTGCAATGGACACCGCCGACAGCAGCACCGCTGCCAAGGACACTGCCGACAGCAGCACCGCTGCCAAGGACACCGCTGACAGCAGCATGCTCACTGAACCACCCACCAGCACCGCAGGCCAATGAGCACCGCAAGCACCGCTGCTACTGAGGCTGCCACGAGCAGGATGAAGCACTCTGGGCACAAAGCTCCCTCCAGAAGCAGTGGAGAAAGGCATCCACTACCTCTGTCCTTAGCAGGATGAAGCACTCTAGGCACAAAGCCCCCTCCAGAACCAGTGGAGAAAGGCATCCACTACCTCAGTCCTTGGCAGGATGAAGCACTCTGGGCACAAAGCCCCCTCCAGAACCAGTGGAGAAAGGCATCCACTACCTCTGTCCTTGGCAGGATGAAGCACTCTGGGCACAAAGCCCCCTCCAGAACCAGTGGAGAAAGGCATCCACTACCTCAGTCCTTGGCAGGATGAAGCACTCTGGGCACAAAGCTCCCTCCAGAACCAGTGGAGACTGTTATCCACTTGTGAGACTGTGGCTTTGCACTCCCCAGGATAAAGCAGTGGGCAACCCACCCACTGGAGAGACTTGAGAGACTGTGGCTTTGCACTCCCCAGGATAAAGCAGTGGGCAAACCACCCACTGGAGAGACTTGAGAGACTGTGGCTTTGTACTCCCCAGGATAAAGCAGTGGGCAACCCACCCACTGGAGAGATTTGAGAGACTTTGGCTTTGCACTCCCCAGGATAAAGCAGTGGGCAACCCACCCTCTGGAGAGACTGTGGCTTTGCACTCCGCAGGATAAAGCAGTGGGCAAACCACCCACTGGAGAGATTTGAGAGACTGTGCCTTTGCACTCCCCAGGATAAAGCAGTGGGCAACCCACCCACTGGAGAGACTTGAGAGACTGTGGCTTTGCACTCCCCAGGATAAAGCAGTGGGCAAACCACCCAGTGGAGAGACTTGAGAGACTTTGGCTTTGCACTCCCCAGGATAAAGCAGTGGGAAACCCACCCACTGGAGAGACTTGAGAGACTGTGGCTTTGCACTCCCCAGGAAAAAGCAGTGGACAAACCACCCACTGGAAAGATTTGAGAGACTGTGGCTTTGCACTCCCCAGGATACAGCAGTGGGCATGGAGCCCCCTCGTGGATCTGGCATCGTGCACTCATCCGGCTGAGGTGCCCCCCCCCTTCCCTTCCCCCTGAGGTGCCTGTTGTATTTCTATCTGATTCCCCTGCAGTGCTCTCTCCGTTTTGATCGGGTATCTTGTGTGGGCTTCACCCATGCATTTTGGGCCCAGTGGTCCACGGACTATAAATGGTGCAGTACCTGGACCTGTATTCTTAGTGTATATATTTGTTAATAGTGTATATATATTTTTGAGTACTGGATTTTAATTGATTACAATCGTTACAATCATTTCCTTTTGTCTTTGTATTCTTCCAAGGGGGTTGGGGGGTGTAACTGTAATGTATCAACATGTATTAGTGTGTGTATTGTAGTGGGTGAGGGTGGGGGAAGGGGTGTTGCGTGTGTGTGTCACTCTCTTTTCCCTACCCCCTCCCCTGTGTCGTAGATGCAGTACTCACCGTGGTCTTCGCCGCCGGCGTTCGTTCTCCTGGTAGAGGAGCAGGAAGACAAAGGCATGTAGAATATGGAGTTCTGGCTCCATGGCGTCCTGGTTCCTCGTGGGGTATGTAGAGGTGAGCGTTTTCCCTTCCAAGTCCTGTTTCCGCCGTGTTTTTGTTCGCGGTGAATCCGCCCCGGAAAAGGTGGCGGATTGGCCTGTTGTAATACTGTGGTCGGTACATTGTGTTCAGCCTGTCTGTTGGCGGTTTCCTGCTGCGGTGTTTGTTTGTACCGCTGTGGTGGTCGGAGTGTTAAAGTGGCTGTCCATGTTGGCGGTTTCCGCCATGGTCGTGATTCCATTTTCTTCCGCCGGCCTGTTGGCAGTTTTACCGCCGCTTTAACATCGACCGCCAGGGTTGTAATGAGGGCCTAAGTCATATGAGCTGATGTTACTGGGATGCTAGAGTTGGGGGTTAAATGAGTCTTCTAGTAGCCCATGGGCCAGCCCAGTGGTTCTGGTGCCCAAACACAATCCAAAAGGAGGCAAACCATGGATGAGATTTTTTGTGGACTACAAAGGTCTAATTGCAGTCACCAGGATTGATGCTCACCTCAGAGCCAGAGATGATGAATTCATAGACAAGTTGGAAGCTGCAAAAGATCTGAGTACCTTTGACCTGACTTCAGGTTATTATTAGATAGCCCTCAATCCAGGAGCCAATGATAGTTCTGCCTTTTCAACCCCAGAGGACCACTTTCGGCATAAAGTGATACCCTTTGGCTTGCAAAAATGCACTTGCTATCTTCCAGAGGTTGGTGAATAGAGTACTTTCAGATCTGGAACGTTTCAGTGCAGTATATCTAGATGATATTTCTGACTTTAGTTCCACCAGGGAAGAACACAGAGGGGCATATTTATACTCCGTTTGCGCCGAATTAGCGTTGTTTTTTTCGACGCAAATTCGGCGCAAAACTAACGCCATATTTATATTTTGGTGTTAGACGCGTCTAGCGCCAAAGTATGGGCAAATAGCGTCATTTTTTTGCGTGAACGCCTTCCTTGCGTTAATGAGATGCAAGGAAGGCGTTCCCGTCTAAAAAAATGACGGCGACGCAAATGCGTCGTATTTATACTCCCGGGCAAAAATCACGCCCGGGAGTGGTCGGGTCAAAAAACCCCGCATTTGCGCCACTTTTTAACGCCTGGGTCAGGGTAGGCGTTAAGGGGCCTGTGGGCTCAAAATGAGCCCACAGGTGCCCTCCCCTGCCCCCAGGGACCCACCCTGCCACCCTTGCCCACCCCATGAGGACACCCAAGGATGGAGGGACCCACCCCAGGGACATTCAGGTAAGTTCAGGTAAGTATAATTTTTTTTTTTAATATTTTTTTTTTGGCATAGGGGGGCCTGATTTGTGCCCCCCTACATGCCACAATGCCCAATGACCATGCCCAGGGGACATAAGTCCCCTGGGCATGGCCATTGGGCAAGGGGGCATGACTCCTGTCTTTACTAAGACAGGAGTCATGTAAATGGCGTCTGGGCGTCGTTTAAAATGGCGCAAATCGGGTTAAGACGATTTTTTAGCGTCAACCTGACTTGCGCCATTTTTAAGACGCCCTAACGCCATTTTTCCCGACGCCGGCGCTGCCTGGTGTACGTGTTTTTTTTCCACGCACACCAGGCAGCGCCGGTCTGCTTGCGCCGGCTAACGCCATTCAATAAATACGGCGCCCGCATGGCGCTTCAGAATGGCGTTAGCCGGCGCAAAATTTTTTGACGCTAAACTGCGTTAGCGCAGTTTAGCGTAAAAAAATATAAATACGGGCCATAGGGGCATATTTATACTCCGTTTGCGCCGAATTAGCGTCGTTTTTTTCAACGCAAATTCGGCGCAAAACTAACGCCATATTTATACTTTGGCGTTAGACGCGTCTAGCGCCAAAGTATGGGCAAATAGCGTCATTTTTTTGCGTGAACGCCTTCCTTGCGTTAATGAGATGCAAGGAAGGCGTTCCCGTCTAAAAAAATGACAGCGACGCAAATGCGTCGTATTTATACTCCCGGGCAAAAATCACGCCCGGGAGTGGTCGGGTCAAAAAACCCCGCATTTGCGCCACTTTTTAACGCCTGGGTCAGGGTAGGCGTTAAGGGGCCTGTGGGCTCAAAATGAGCCCACAGGTGCCCTCTCCTGCCCCCAGGGACCCCCCCTGCCACCCTTGCCCACCCCAGGAGGACACCCAAGGATGGAGGGACCCACCCCAGGGACATTCAGGTAAGTTCAGGTAAGTATAAAAAAAAAATATATATATTTTTTTTTTGGCATGGGGGGGCCTGATTTGTGCCCCCCTACATGCCACAATGCCCAATGACCATGCCCAGGGGACATAAGTCCCCTGGGCATGGCCATTGAGCAAGGGGGCATGACTCCTGTCTTTACTAAGACAGGAGTCATGTAAATGGCGTCTGGGCGTCGTTTAAAATGGCGCAAATCGGGTTAAGATGATTTTTTAGCGTCAACCTGACTTGCGCCATTTTTAAGACGCCCTAACGCCATTTTTCCCTACGCCGGCGCTGCCTGGTGTACGTGGTTTTTTTCCACGCACACCAGGCAGCGCCGGTCTGCTTGCGCCGGCTAACGCCATTCAATAAATACGGCGCCCGCATGGTGCTTCAGAATGGCGTTAGCCGGCACAAAATGTTTTGACGCTAAACTGCGTTAGCGCAGTTTAGCGTCAAAAAGTATAAATACGGGCCATAGTCTACCTCGAGGAAGTGCTTCAAGCCCTTCAACAAACAGGGCTGACTATAAAGGCAAGTAAGTGTCAGATACGTCAATGGTCTGTAGTGTTCCTTGGTCACTAAGTAGGTGGAGGCCATGTACAATCTCTCCAGCCCAAGATACAGGCATTTCTGGCCTGGAAGGCTCCAAAGACCCATACTCCAGTCAGTCTTCTTAGGCCTGACATGGTATTATAGGAGGTTTGTAAAGGGTTATGGTACCATAGTGGCACGTTTAACAAAGTTAACCCCCAAAAAGCAGCCAAGGAAAGTTATATGGACTGACTCATATCAAAAGGCCTTTGACACCCCTTAGGAAGTTCTGTGCTCAGCATCTGTCCTAAAGGCAACTGAATTTAGTAAAGAGTTTGTTGTCAAAACTGATGCTTCAGAACATGCGAATGGGGCAGTTCTATCACAGCTAAAGGACCAGGGTCAAGATCAACCAGTTGATTTTATCAGCAAGCGACTCCTCCCCAGAGAGCAGCATTGGAGTGCCATTAAGAGGGAAGACTTTGCTGTGGTTTGGTCCCAGAAGAAGTTAAGACTCTACTTGTTTGGGACTCACTTTACAGTTCAAGCTGACCACAGGCCTCTATGATGGTTTATGCAGATAAGAGGACAGAGCCCCAAGTTGTTGAGGTAGTCATTTTCCTTATGGGGTATGGACTTCACAGTGGAACATAGACATGGGACTGTCCATGCCATTGACTTTGGCCTTTCCATGTTTTTCCACTTAGTTGATGAGATTTAGCAGGATAAAGGATAGTTGCTCATCACCTTTTGTCTGGAGGGGCACCATGTAAGGAAATTCCTCTTTCCACCTCTACATTTGCGGACTGATGCCGCTTGTTTTTTGACTGGCAGTGCACTGCAGCATGCTAACCAGACCTCAGTGGCAGTTTTCTGTCCCTAGGCAATTTGCATGTTGAATTGGATGCGCCCAATTGGCAAGGACTGACTTACTTATGAGTCCCAAGTATATGGTACCCAGGGCATGTAAGGCAGGGTGTCCACTCAGGGCTGCAGCACTGTTTGTGCCACCCTGTGTGTGATGAAGTACAAACTGGCTCCAGCCTGCCACTGCAGACTGGAAGGTCAGTGTTTTCACTGCCAGTTCAACTTTGCTATTTACACCAATGGCAAAGCCACCCTGTCCCATAACACTTTATGTAAGTTTTCCCTAAGGAAGGCCGATAGAACATTGTAGGAGACAGCTGTAATTTGTCGAGTAAGACATGTTTATGTTTTAACAGCAACACCTCCAAATTGTCATTTTGCTGTGGATAAAGTTAGCGGCCCCATTGGCTAACACAGGGTTACCGGATGGCACCCCAACCCAGCTAACTCCTGAATGGCACTACCTAACTGGGTCATGTAAGGTATCAAATTAATCATGGCATTAAACCATACCTAATGCTCAGGTCAAATTTAATACCACTAGTAAAGGTAAGCAACTTTTAGAAAGTTGCCATTCTGTGCTGCACCTAGCCCAGCGGCCTCACAAAGGACCTGGCACACAGACAGCTTTCCGAACACCTGGGGAGATGTGTGAGTGACTACCCAGCACAGGAACAAAGCCAATTATCATGGGTTGTGGTGTCACCTCTTCCCCCAGGATGGCCACTCAGGGTGTTAGCCCAAAAGGCAAGCTTCAAAGGTGAAGCCATCTTTGTGAGGGAAGTAGCGCCAACACAACTGAGCAGGATGCCTTTTGTTCCTGTAGACAAAGTGGAGACAGGGTCAAGGAGGGAAAACTCACCCCCAAACTGGTTCTTCCATGGGTGTGTAATCCTCTGGTAGTCTCATCTCTAGGGTGGGCTACGAAGCACGTAACGACTGAGGAAGGGTCATGACATCTTGAAAAGGGCAATAGTGTGGCACTGTGGGATAGCCAGATGCCACACATCACAGGACCTTCATCACTAGGTAGGGAGGGACCCAGTAGTCCATTGGCTAGTGACCGCGTGGTCCCCTTCAGGACACTTTCATGGAATAAATTAGGCACCCCTGGCACTCTGACCCTCGGATCACGCTGGGATTGGAGATAGAAGAAGGGCTGCCCAGATGCCCTTGGACCTGCACAAAGAGAGGCTTCACTGTTGGAAGGACTGCACCTGCTGCACTTTGGGCTACCAAAGATTGGACTGTGCCTGTGGCTCTTGGCTTAGGGAAAAGTTGATTCTCAGCCCCAACCTACACTCCAAGGATCAGCCGGCTGATGTCCTGGACCCAGCTCCAGGGACACAAGAGCTGATGTAGCCCAAGCCAATACGTTTGTAGCCCACCCAGATGTTTTGCCGCTACCATTTGCTGGACCCTCAAGAGGACAAATCTGAGATAGACAAAAGTTGCACTGAGTCTGCCTGACCCAGGAGTGGAATCTAAGTCCGGATTTGTCACAGCCACGGGACACTAGCCCCCACCCAGAGGTGCAGACTGGCCAACAGCGCAGCATTGACTGATCTGCTACTGCAATGTAGAGGACTTCGAGCAATCTATGTGGCCAAGTTCGACCCACTTCACCCGTAGACCGAGGAGCACCCACAAAGACACCCCTGTCAACCACGCCACAAGTGGAGCATCATTGGAGTTTTTTTTGCCTACCTCCACCAGCCTTAGCACCACCTCATTATCGTCTCTTGCGGTTGTTCTGTAAAATTTGGATTTTGGTTAAAAAACGCTCTGGTGGCCAGGTAACTGTCCAAAAACTGTCCACTCTGGCCCCCTAGGCCTCTCTTCTGCCGGAATGTGTTACCCAACCTAGGCCAGATAAGCTGAACCAAGGGCCAGATATATCATGAATTTGTCCAATCACAAACGGCCTGATTCCCCTAATCTGGCTGTTTGTGACCGAAAAAGTGCATTTTACTATGTATGAATTCCAAATTGTGATTCAGTACACCGTTACCAAATCACAATTTGGAATTGTGAATACATACTGATTCGGTATTAGGAAGGGACGGACGTGTTCAGGGTGTCCTTGACTCTCTGGAATTTTCTCACATTTTTTAAAGCTCTACCAAGCCTGGAGTTTTAGATCTACAGCTGGGAGTGCAGTGCATTTTAGGGGCTGAGTCGATGGTTGCATTTTATGTGGACTGAAGGTGTCTAAAATAGATATATGAAGTGCAGTGCTATCTAGGGCCTGCATTTATTTCTATATTTTATGTGGTCTGAAAGTGGTGCTTGTCGTGCTACTTTTAAAAGGCTTTATTGAATTAATAATGCTGACAGTGATTACTGCGGAAGTTTGATATACTTTATTGACATTCATATTTAAATTAACACATGAATATTATTGAACATTGCATTTCCTTACAAAATGATAGTGTTTTTAACATGTGGTGTTTTGTTGTGATAATATGGTGAATCCTTGATTAGGCTAAAAGGCTCCTTGACATTGTGATTTGCTATCCAGCATGGGGGATGGAGGGGTTACTGTGATTTTGTGGTTCACATACTTTTGGGGTTAAATGTGTTTCACTGTCATCGGAGTAATTTTCAATCTGCCTTATGCAAATATTTGTAAATTAATGGCTAGTAGTGTGTGTGCTATAAATGTGCTTTTCCTTTTCTATAGAAAAAGCACTGACTAGACAATTATTATTTGAGTTTTATTACTGCATGCCAGTGAATGGTGATTACTAGCCCCTGAGTAGGCCTAGGACTGCTCTGCTTTGCTACCCTGAGATAGTCAAGCGCCACAATAGGGTGCCTGGTTCCAAGTAAGTGAAAATTGTGGTTCTATTACTTGCATAGTCCTCACATCCTCTACAATTATTAACCCAATTTCCTACATCATCGTAGAGCCATAAGGCCTTTACTGGCTAGAGTACAAGCACATTCAACAAAAAGTGTCTCTACAACAGCTGCTGTTTTTGTTGGTGTGTCTCTTTAAGATATTTGTAGGTCAGCAACATGGAAAAACAGACACACATTTGTTGAGCACTACTGATTGGGTTCAGCAGTGCAGAGAGGTGAGTCACGGGACAAGCTGTGTTACGTCATCCATTGAAGGTGAGCCTTTGCTTCTTCTATTATTCCACCATCCGATATTATTTATTTGATGATCATGTGGTGTTGACTTTTTATCCGTTAGCTATTCTGATTCAAGTATTTAAAGCCATGAAAGACCCAATACTGGAGAAGAAAATGAGTTACTTACCTATAACTGTGTTTCTCCAGTATTGGTGTCTTTCGTAGATTCATATGCGACCCATGCATCTCCTGTGAGAGGCACACCTTAGCAATATGGTGCTTTTCGACCACACTAGTGCTTCAAAATCTGGAGGAAGGAAGTCCCGGAGGGGAGTGTCCTTAAGGCTGTTGGAGCCTCATTAGCTGGAGTTTGGGTCTTTTTAAATGATGTAGATAAGATACTGAAGTGAATGCTTTTTAGCCATTTTTGGGCAGTGTGTAGAACTGTGCTGCTTTCTAGTTAGACTGCAGGACTCCCACTTTGACAAAGGGGAATGATTCAAGCATGTGAATCTATGAAAGGTACTAGTACCGGAGAACCACAGTAAATGGTAAATAACTTATTTTCTTTTAATAAAACAAAAACTTCTGTTCCTAAGGAAACTCTGACTCACATCCGCCACTATGTAATATATATATATATATATATATATATATATATATATATATATATATATATATATATATATATATATATATATATATATGTTTATATATATATATATGTGTGTGTCTGTTTTTCTAGCAAAGTGTTTGAGCATAGGATTAGCACAGTGCTACCCACGGCAAGCTAGAAAGGGGAAAAATATGTTTCCATTTTTTTTACAGCAAAGTCTTTAGACATATGATTAGCTAGTGCCACCCATGCTGACCTGTAAAAAGCCTTTTTCCACTCCAGGTACAGTATAACAGATTTGGATTGGTAAAATACCATCAAAGCCAACCTCGAATGAATAAAAGCAAACCCTGTCATTACAGCTCTTCAGAGAGCTTTGTCCAGACACATGGGAGCATCCAGTATCAGTAAAAAATAATACACTTTTAGGCTTAGAGTGACACAAATTATGCAAAGAAGAAGCTACCAATGCCATATACAGTTTGCTCATCAATAATATCCCTGCAAATGCTGCAGTGATGTTATCAAAAGTGTGATAGAAGATGTCATGAGTGATGTAATATGTGAAGTAATTAGCAGGGTATGGTGAAGGCTCAAGTTATAGTTACTTTAGGGCATGAATTATAGGTACTTGAGATAACTGTAATGGGTGAATTTATGTGGTTTTTAGAATTTAATACGTTACCTTGTTACTGAAATTTTCACCTAACTATAACATTACCATAACCTTTGTTTTTACAGTGAATTTCTAGTTTTCTTTTTAAATGTAAAATAATATTTAGTTACAATACGTAAATTCAACTGCTGCTGTGCATGGTCTCTGGCTGTGCGCAGAAGGGAGTTGGTAGCAGGGCTGCCAATCCCCTGCACGCAGAGCAGAGGGTTGCCCACAAGGTCTGGGCACCCGGGGGGGAAGGGAATCACTTAAGAAACCATGCACTGAAGACAACGCTTATTTTTTTCAATTTTGCTGCAGATCCTATGGTAATTTGCTGCAAAATTTTTAAAAAGGTTTTTGGGCCCACGTCTTGCGGGTCAGGGTATTCCTACCCTGCTCTCTTGTGTCTTTTTATTCATTTTTTTAGGACACTGGACTCCAGGGTCCTAAGATGGCTGCCAACACTTCCTAGTTGGGGTAGTGGCAGCCTATTGTATGTCAGTTTGAGATCTGTCGGGAACCACAGAGCCTCTGCGTCCCTAGATAGCCAAACTTTTGAGCATTAATTGCTCAAAATCTACTGAACAAATTTACAAGAAAACACAAAAAGCACTCTTTCTGGACCTAGATATAGCTTTCTGCCAAATTTGGTGTAAATCCTTTCAGCGGTTTAGGCTGTAGCTGTGTCCAAAATTCTTATGGGAACATAAAAGGGGAAAATTCATTTTGGGGCCCTCCTTTTTTCTTGGCCCCGCTTGATGGATCACCCCGAAAGTTTCCACCCGCAAACTTGGCAAAAAGGGCACTTTTTTTGGAAAGTTCCTAAGACATTCCTCAAACGGCAGCAAAAGTTAACAACACAAAAACTGCATTTCCTATGGAAACCTGTGCCTAACTATAACTACCCAGTGGCAGTCACCACTAGGTAATTATAGTTAGGATCTAGTTTCTAAATAAAAAGTGCTTTTTAACTTTCTATATCTCTGGGGCCGCTTGATGAATCGTCACAAAACTTTCCAAAAGAATGTGCCAGTCACGTCAGCTGCTCTCTGGAAAGTTTCAGGGTGATCTGTCCAGTGGGGGTCCGAGAAAAAGGGGAGGGTAACCAAACACATCTTCTTCATTCATTTTTCCATAGAGATTTTGAATACAGATAGCACTGAAATTACTGAATGTAATGACACCAAATTTGGCAGAAAAGTAGATCCTGGCCCAGAAGGGGTCCTTTTTTTGTTTTGGTGTAATTCTGTTCAGTGGTTTTAGAGAAATTAAAGAAAGTCCAAACTTGTATATATGGGACGCAAGAGATTTGCAATCCCTACCAATGTCGTACTGAGATCTGATTGGCTGATAACACTTCAACAACAGAAGCCGTTGAAGTGTTGTCAGTTATCTTGGGTCTCGGCTGAAGCAGAGTCCCAAAAAACATTAAAAAACTAAGAAAATGGGCAAGGGTACAAACACCCTGACCCCTTAGCTCCATTGTTGGGGTCCCAAAAGGACCCCCCAGGGCTAAAAAACATTATTTTTTCATTTTATGGACAGTCAGTGTATGTGCCATAAAATAAAAAAGAAATTGAAGTGTGGGCTCCCGCACTTCATTATTATAAAGTCCCCAGGAGGGCTAAGTCCCAGCGGCATTTGTATAAAAAGTGGTGGGGGGCTCCTGACCCCCTTCCACTGCCCTGGGGACTGCCACCTCCCCGTGGCTTATAATTCATCTGCTGGGTGCCGCGTGATCCCTGCTGCCCTGGGGACTACCACCTCCCCAGGGCTGTGATTAAATGTGTGGTGGGGGCCATGTGCCCCCTGCTGCCCCGGGGACCACCACCCCCCCCAGGAAAAAATTTAATTGATTTGTGGGAGGCCGCACCCTGGGGATCATCTCCTCCCAAGAGCAAATATTTTAAAAAAAGAAAGGGGGTCCCTTTGGTACCCCCAAGGCCTGGGGACCAACACCTCCCCGTGACTGTGTGCACATTGGAGGGGGGCTCCAAGGTCCCCCTCCTGGAGACACTGATGGCCCTGGGGACCGCCACCTCCCAGGGCTGGCTCCTGCCCGCCCCTGGGATATAGCTTTTTGCTGTGGCTTGTCCGCAGCTCTGCAGCAGCAGCCAAGCCACAGCAAACACTTCAGTTTATGACAGCAGGACCTGTCAAACAGGTCCAGCTGCCAAAAACTGAAGCTTTCTTCTCTGTCCCCTGCACATGTTCAGGGAATGGAGATGAAATGCTACATCAGCTCTGTGCTTGCTGAAAGAATGTCACCACGAGGGAAACCTTAGGTCTTCCCCCACAGTGCCAGATAGCCTTAAGGGTATTTTCGTAAAATAAAAAAAATGAAACTTAAATAAATAAATTTGAAGGGGCCACAGGGGGAGCCCTTGAGAGCTCATATAGGGCTTAAAAATATTAAAGCAAATTAAAACCAATAGCTCAGTGTGAAGGACGCAGACCTTCACACGGAGTACTCAGGGTTCGATTCCAGACAGACATTTTTTTATTTTAAATTGTACTGAAAAATCTCATTCTAAGTAGATCAAACATCAAAGCCTAAAATAATCACTTAAACTCTCATGCGCCCACTCACAGACCCACTTAGACCCTCATGCACCCATTCAGAGACCCACTCAGACCCTCACACACTCACTCACAGACCCACTCAGAACCTAACACACTTAGGTGGTCATTCCAACCTTGGCGGTAAAATCAGCTTACCGCTGTCAGAAGACCGCCAACATACCGCCGCGGTAAACCGCCACGGTCATTCTGACCCACAACAGGCAAACTGCCAAAATACAGACATCCACAAAAGTCCGCCACACCAAAGGGCAGCGAGAAACTGGCGATGACCAAACCTCCACCGTCACGCCAACAGAAATACGCCCACACTATCACGACACACGAATCCACACGGCGGTCTTTCAAACGCGGTATTCTATTGGCGGTACACACAGCCGCGCTCAAAATACACACACACTTACAAAATACAACCATATTGGACAAATCAAAATACACACACCTGATACACATACAAACACCACTCCCACACACCCAAGACAATATAAAACACACACCCACATCACCCTCAAACTCCCACTCCTCCAGAATCGGGACCCCGCACAGAGAAATAGAGATCCGAGCACCCAGACGCGCATTTTACTTTCACCCAGCAATATTACCACGCACTTCACACAACACACCAATACACATCACCACACTTAGCACCACACAATCCACCCCACACATCACCCACACCACCCCATGGCACCGCAAAGACACCCCAGGTTTTCTGAGGATGAACTCAGGGTCATGGTGGAGGAAATCGCACGGGTAGTGCCACAGCTCTTCGGAACACAGGTGCAGCACACCTCCATTGCCAGGAAGATGGAGCTATGGAGCAGAATAGTCGACAGGGTAAATGCAGTGGGACAGCACCCAAGAATTAGGGACGACATCAGGAAGCGGTGGAACGACCTACGGGGGAAGGTGCGTTCAATGGTATCCAGGCACAACATCGCGGTGCAGCGGACTGGCGGCTGACCCCCACCTCCTCCCCCAGAATTTACAACATGGGAGGAGCAGGTCTTGGCGATCCTGCATCCTGAGGGCCTCGCAGGAGTATCTGGAGGAATGGACTCTGGTAAGTCTCATCTTCACTACTTCATCCCCCCCACCCCACCAGCATGCCAACTCATACCCCCACCCTCACCCTCACCCCCATCACACCTACTCCTTGCAAATGTCTCACCATCACAACCCACCCATCCCAACCTCAAGCCCTGCATGCGACCACAAAGCATGGACACCCATCACCAAAGCATGCCCACTGCACATCCCCATCCCCCCCCAAACCACCGTTACAAAAGCCCCCACACAGGAATGCCAGCACTGGGGTACACGGGCACCCACCCATTGCACGCTATGGCACACACAGATGCAATAACCATCCATTTATACCCCTGCAGGACCGGAACGCCACGTCACCGCGCAGGAGGATCTACAAATGTCCACTCCACCCCCAGAAGAGGCCCACAGTGATGACAGCACCTCTGTCGACCTGGATCTATATGACCAGCCCGGCCCATCGGGGACCTCGGGACAGTCGGTTCCCCTCAGACAGCCACAGGCCACAGCAGACCTTCCCCCCTCTGGGAACACCAGCACAGCACCCACCCAGCGGGCCCATACCTCTGTCCCCAGGACACGTCAATCAGCGGTGTGTCCACCACTACAGGGCACCCAGGTTAACCCATTACCCCAACAACAACAGGGACCTGGGGGCAGTGGTAGTGGGCACACGGTCCATGGGACAGAGGCCCAGGGAAACAGGGGAACTGGGAGGGCTGCTGTGCGACAGGGGGGGGACAGGCCCAGGGAACCCACTCTCCACGAGGCCCTCTCCTCCATCATGGGAGCCTACCATCATTCCCAGGAGACAATGGCGACGGTCCTGGCCAGGTTTCAGGAGATCCAGCTCCTGCAGGAGGAACAGTATTTGGGGTTCAGGGAGGAACTACGAACCATCAGTTCCGCCCTGGGCACCATTGTAGGGGCTCTGAATCAGGTAGTCACCACATTGCGGGACACTGTGGCACCACAAAGGGCCCCTGACACTAGCATGGACCAAGAACTGCCTACCACCTCTGCCGGCGCTAGTGGACAGGAGGCCCCACCACAGGACCAACAGGCCACCAGCACCCCACCCCCTGCAGAAGGAGAACCACCCCGCAAGCTGGCCCTGAGATCCAGGAAGAAGACAGAGTAAGATGCCAAGACCCCCGCCAGCAAAGGATACCTCCCTGATTGTCATCCCACTGACCCACATTGTCACCCTGTCCATCCTTAAACTGCCCCTGTTCCACTTCCCACGGCCATTTGGACAATGCACCTGTGGTAATACTAGTCTGGACTCTACCATGGACAATCCTCCACCATCACCCCTCACCGATTTGCAACCACCCACCAATATAGAGCACAGAAATAAACACAGTCATTGCACAAAACATTATGGAGCCTGGCTGTGATTTAGTACAAATGTATTAGAGTTTACTGTGCCAAAATGCATATTTACATTGTGATGCCAACATACCACTGTCACACAGCTGTAGTCCATGGGGAAATAAAGCAGATGTCACGCAGTGGGGCCCACATCTCTGAAATCGGAAGGGAAAGTCACAACTCAGTTACTATACACTGGGGGAAAAGGACAGACAGTAGAGACGTAGTAATGGTTAAGTATATGTAAAATGCCGGTGTGGATTCTTACCTGTGTGTCACTGAAAATACTGCTGTATTACTGTGTTCCTGTTGTCTATGTCGTCCTCTTCGGCTTCCTCGTCTTCACTCTCCACAGGCTCCACAGCTGCTACAATACCACCATCTGGACCATCCTCCTGCAGAAAAGGCACCTGGCGTCGCAAAGCCAGGTTGTGAAGCATACAGCAGGCCACGATGATCTGGCACACCTTCTTTGGTGAGTAGTAGAGAGAACCACCTGTCATATGGAGGCACCGAAACCTGGCTTCAGGAGGCCGAAGGTCCGCTCGATCACCCTCCTAGTTCGCCTATGGGCCTCATTGTAGCGTTCCTCTGCCCTTGTCCTGGGATTCCTCACTGGGGTCAGTAGCCATGACAGGTTGGGGTAACCAGAGTCACCAATTAGCCACACACGGTGCCTCTGGAGTTGACCCATCACATAAGGGATGCTGCTATTCCGCATGATGTACGCGTCATGCACTGAGCCAGGGAACTTGGCATTCACATGGGAGATGTACTGGTCTGCCAAACACACCATCTGTACGTTCATCGAATGATAACTCTTCCTGTTTCTGTACACCTGTTCACTCCTGCTGGAGGGTACCAAAGCCACATGTGTCCCATCAATGGCACCTATGATGTTGGGGATATGTCCAAGGGCATAGAAGTCACCTTTCACTGTAGGCAAATCCCCCACCTCAGGGAAAACGATGTAGCTGCGCATGTGTTTCAGCAGGGCAGACAACACTCTGGACAACACATTGGAAAACATAGGCTGAAACATCCCTGATGATATGGCCACTGTTGTTTGAAATGACCCACTTGCAAAGAAATGGAGCACTGACAGCACCTGCACTAGAGGGGGGATCCCTGTGGGTTGGCGGATTGGTGACATCAGGTCTGGCTCCAGCTGGGCACACAATTCATGGATAGTGGCTCGGTCAAGCCTGTATGTCAGTATGACATGTCTTCTCCATTGTCGTCAGGTCCACCAGCGGTCTGTACACGGGAAGGTTCCTCCATCTCCTCGCTTGTCCCAGCGGACGGTGCCTATGAAGGACAACAGCGAGCACAGAGTCAATCAACCCACAGGTACGTAACCACAGCTTGCACATAACACGATTCCCAATGCATTGAATGGCTTGTATGAGTGTTGATGCAAGGCCTAGGTATGTGTGACGCAGTAGAAAGAAAGCCATGTGGGCCCCTGAAATGGCGGCTGCCTGACCTGTGAAGTGCGACAATGGGATGTGAGGTAAATGCGCTGGCGTGGCACACCGTGACGGTAGGCGGTCAAATGCCGCGGCGCTAAGCACCATTGGTTAACATTGAACCCTATGGGTCTCAGGAGCCAATGAAGATGTGCGCCAGCGGTACGCACCGCCGCGGTACGCACCGCCGCGGTACGCACCGCCGCGGGCGTGACCACCATTTTCTATCAGCTTAATCACTCGATACCTGATCTTCGACAGGAGAGGACCTACACTGCAAGTGCTGCTGTGACCTCGGTCTGGAAGAGACAATGGCTCATGCGACTGGGGAAAGGGCCCCTGCCTTCACTGCTCAGGAATTGGAGAAACTTGTGGATGGGGTCCTCCCCCAGTATGCGCTACTCTACGGTCCTCCAGACCAACAGGTAAGTACACTGGGACCATGCTTTGTGGGCAATGCCTGTGTTGAGTGGGGTGGATGAATGATGGTGGGGAGGGGAGCGATTGAGGCATGCATCAAACGACGGTGAGAGCATGTGCCACATGGCAAGGGTAGGGATGGAGGGCCACTCACATTGACCATGCAGATGGTGATGACTATTTTTCCCCCCTGTACATTTCACATAGGTCAGCGCCCACCAGAAGATCGATATTTGGCGTGCCATCGCCAAGGACGTCCAGACCCTGGGGGTCCACCAGAGACGGGGCACCCACTGCCGGAAGAGATGGGAGGACATCCGACGCTGGAGCAGGAAGACGGCGGAGGCTCAGCTGGGGATGGCCTCCCAACGTGGGAGGGGTGCCAGTCGGACTTTGACCCCCCTGATGTCCGGGATCCTGGCGGTGGCCTACCCCGATTTGGATGGGGGCGTGAGGACATCACAGCAGACACAAGGGGGTGAGTACACTCTCATTCTGTTGACTTTGCGCGCAGTAGAGGTGTCTGGGTGGGGGAGGAGGGCTGTGGGTATCTCTAGGCCAGGGCGATTTCTGTAGGCTAGGCCCCTCCGTAAGGCATGGCCCTGTGCCCCCGCCCCCCACCTCTGTAGGGTGCCAAGTACAGCTAATCAAGGCCCTGTGTCATCTATGTGTGCAGATGTCATCCATAGGCTTGCAGGCCATGTTCCACGGATTGAGTAGTCGACCCCAAGTGCGCGGCGTAGTGCAGGGGGCTTCTGTGTCTGTCCTGTCCGCCAACGGTGTCGCCAATGCATGAACTCAACATGTCTTTATTTTCTCCCCCCCCCCTTTTTGTGGTCTTCCTGTTCATGTGTGCATTAGCATCATCAGGCGGAGGAGAAGTGGCATCGGAGCACGAGGGAGCTGCATCCCACATGGCCATGGAGGGCCTTGCAACGGACTCCGAATTCACCAGTGGGACGGAGGGCGAGGGGAGCTCCACAGCGGGGACTCGGGTAGACATCAGCGACACAGACTCGTCCTCTGAAGGGAGCTCCCTTGTGGTGGCGGCAACATCTGTGCCCCCCGCATCAACAGGTACAGCCGCCACCCACCGCACCAGCACTGCCCTCCCAGCAGCCCCTCAGCGTTTGCCCCGTGCCCGCTCACCCAGGAAGGTGGGCATCTCCTTCGCCCCAGGCACCTCAGGCCCTTCCCCAGTCACCCCTGCTGCCCTCAGTGAGGAGGTCATTGACCTCCTGAGGACGCTCACTGTTGGGCAGTCTATCATTTTGAATGCCATCCAGGGTGTAGAAAGAGAGGTGCACCAGAGTAATGCATACCTGGAGGGCATTCATTCTGGTCAGGCTGTCCTACAGCGATCGTTCAACACTCTGGCCTCAGCACTGATGGCAGCCATTGTTCCTGTCTCTAGCCACCCCCCTCCAACTTCCTCCACCCAGACCCTATCACCTGTACCTCTGCCTATCCCTGACATACCATCAGACCAGCCTGCACACACCTCAACACCCAAGGGAAGCTCAGGCAGACATAAGCACCACACATCACACAGGCATTCACACAAGCAACATCCACATACAGACATACCAACACCCACTGCCTCCACTGTGTCCCCCTCCTCCTCGTCTCCCTCCTCCCTCCCTGTCACGTCTCCACTCACACCTGCATGCACAACATCTTCAGCCACTACGTCCATCACCAGCACACACACCAGAACCCCCCGCACACGTGCAGTCATCACCCCCACTACCATTTACATGCCCCCTGTGTCCTCTCCCAGTGTGTCTGTGACCCCCTCTTCCAAGATACACAAATGCAGGCAGCCACCCGCCCAACAGCCATCCACCTCACGACAGCCTCCAGCCAAAGCACCTGCACCCAAAGACACCAGACTTCATACTCCTACAACCACAACCTCTTCCTCCACTCCCATAACCACTACACCTACCCATCCCACTGCTCCTAAGAAGTTTTTCCTGTCCAAACTCAACCTCTTTCCACCAACTCCCCCACCCCGTCCATGTCATAGGACTATAGTGAGCACCTCAGCCACGACAAAACCGGGCCCTGTCATGACAGTCTGCCATGGACTGTGCAGTCCCCCACCCTCCAGGGCAGCAAGTTCAGTACGGAGCCAAGGCACGGGCAGCCCACCCCCGAAGAAACATCCAAAGATAGGCAGTGGCCGGCGCGAGAGGGTGAAAACAGCAGGGACTAAAACCCCTACCATGGCTCCGGCAGGAAGTGTGGAGACAGCTGGCACACCGCCCAAGGTGGGGAAGGGACACAGGCGATCAGGGAAGGCTGGGAAGGGCAGCACGCCCGACAACACCGCCATCAGCCCAGCTGGCCAGGAGGGCCCCGCCAGCCCCATCCCAGGTGGGCAGGAGGGCCCCGCCAGCCCCATCCCAGGTGGGCAGGAGGCCACCAACAGGTCCGGCACTGCAGCCCAGGAGGGCCCCGCCAGCCACAGGACAGATGGGCAGGAAGGCTCCGCCAGCCACAGGACAGGTGGCAAATGACCTCCACGCCATGGCCAGATCCGCTGCACTGGGCCCTTCATCTCAAGCACCACTGAACTGGGCCCCGCCGTCTCAAGCACTGCTGCACTGTGCCCTTCATCTCAAGCACCGCTGAACTGGGCACCGCCGTCTCAAGTACCGCTGCACTGGGCCCTTCATCTCAAGCACCGCTGAACTGGGCACCGCCGTCTCAATCACCGCTGAACTGGGCACCGCCGTCTCAAGCACCGCTGAACTGGGCCCTTCATCTCAAGCACCGCTGCACTGGGCCCTTCATCTCAAGCACCGCTGCACTGGGCACCGCCGTCTCAAGCACCGCTGAACTGGGCACCGCCGTCTCAAGCACCGCTGAACTGGGCACCGCTGTCTCAAGTACCGCTGCACTGGGCCCTTCATCTCAAGCACCGCTGAACTGGGCAACGCCGTCTCAAGTACCGCTGCACTGGGCCCTTCATGTCAAGCACCGCTGAACTGGGCACCGCCGTCTGAAGCACCGCTGAACTGGGCACCGCCGTCTCAAGCACCGCTGCACTGGGCCCTTCATCTCAAGCACCACTGCACTGGGCACCGCCGTCTCAAGCACCGCTGAACTGGGCACCGCCGTCTCAAGCACCGCTGGACTGGGCACCGCCGTCTCAAGTACCGCTGCACTGGGCCCTTCATCTCAAGCACCGCTGCACTGGGCCCTTCATCTCAAGCACCACTGAACTGGGCACCGCCGTCTCAAGTACCGCTGCACTGGGCCCTTCATCTCAAGCACCGCTGAACTGGGCACCCCCGTCTCAAGCACCGCTGAACTGGTTACCGCCGTCTCAAGCACCGCTGAACTGGGCCCTTCATCTCAAGCACCGCTGCACTGGGCCCTTCATCTCAAGCACCGCTGCACTGGGCACCGCCGTCTCAAGCACCGCTGAACTGGGCCCTTCATCTCAAGCACCGCTGCCCCATGAGCGGCAGGGGCTGGCCCGCATCTGTGTTGGGCAGGGCTGCACGAAGCACTCTGGGCACAAAGCCCCCTCCAGAACCAGTGGAGACTGTTATCCACTTGTGAGACTGTGGCTTTGCACTCCACCAGGATGGTCCAGTGGGCAAACCACCCACTGCAGAGACTTGTGAGACTGTGGCTTTGCACTCCCCAGGATGGTCCAGTGGGCAAACCACCCACTGCAGAGACTTGTGAGACTGTGGCTTTGCACTCCCCAGGATTGAACAGTGGCCATGGAGGCCCCTCGTGGATCTGGCGTCGTTCACTCATCTGGCTGAGGTGCCCCCCCTTCCCTTCCCCCTGAGGTGCCTGTAGTTTTGCTATCTGATGCCCCTGCAGTGTTCTCTCCGTTGGAGTCAGGTATCTTGTGTGGGCTTTGCCCATGTGATTTGGGCCCAGTGGTCCACGGACAATGCATGCTACAATGCTCGGACTTGTACATTTATGTATATCAGATTTTTTGATGTGTAGATATATTTTTAAGCCAGTTATACAATATATTCCAATGTTTAGAATCATTTCCTTTTGTATTTGCATTCTTCCAGGGGGCTTGGGGGGTGTCACTCTGATGTGTTGCTATGCATTGATGTGTGTGTTGTAGTGGGTGTGGGTGAGGGTGAGGGTGGGTGTGTCGCGTATGTGTGTACCCGTAATATGTTCTTCTCCCCCCTCCCCTGTGTTGTAGGTGCAGTACTCACTGTTGTCTTCTGCGCCGGCGTTCGTGCTCCTGGTGGAGGAGTAGGAACACTATCGCTGGGAGTATGTGGAGTTCGGGTTCCATGCTGTCCTGACTCCTCGTGGGGTATATGGAGGTGGCCGTTTTCCCTTCGAAATGGCTGTTTCCGCCGTGTTTTTATCGGCGGGGCTACCGCCCCGGAAAAGGTGGCAGATTGGTAGGTTGTGATACAGTGGGCGGTACATTGTCTCCCGCCTGTCTGTTGGCGGTGACTGCCGCGCTGTTTGTTTGTGCCGCCGTGGCGGGCGGTGTGGTAATGTGGCGGTCTCTGTTGGCGGTTTCCGCCAGGGTTGGAATTCCATTTTTTACCCCGCCAGCCTGTTTGCGGTTTGGCCGCAGGTTTAACACCGACCGCCAGGGTTGGAATGACCCCCTTAGTCACAGACCCACTCAGACCTCAGACACTCAGACAATCACACAGCCACTCACAGACCCACTCAGATATCCTTCACAGACCAACTCAGGCTCACTCACTCACTCACAGATTTTCTCAAAGTCTCATGAACCCATTCACAGACCTACTCAGACACTCACAATCTCACTTAGATATTCATGCTTCCACTCACAGACCAACTCAGGCTCATACACATATGCACACAGTGACTCATGTACCAACTCACAAACCTACCCTGACACTCATGCACACACTCACAGAACCACTGAGACTTATGCACCCACTCACAGACCTACTCAGAGACTCAAAAACCTACACATACGGCCCACGCACCCCCTCACGCATCCACTCAGAGACTCACGTACCCACTCACAGCCCCACTCCGACCTTCATGCACCTACTCACAGAGCAACTTAGACACTGATGCGACCACTCCCTGAGCCACTCAGACACCCATGCACTTACTCACGGACCCACTTAGACCCTCACACACCCATCACAGAGGTGCACAGACACACATGCTCCCTCTCACAGACCCACTCAGGCTCAGGCACTCACTCACAGACTCACTCAGAGACTCATGTAGCTAGTCACAGACCTACTGAGATGCTCACAAACCCAATCACAGGCCCAGTTAGACACTCATGTACCCACTCACAGACTTACTCAGAGACTCATGCACCCACTGACAGACCCACTCAGATACTCATGCACCTACTCACAGAGCCACTGAAAGACTCATGCACTCAAGCCACTCAAAGACTCATGCACTCACTCTGAGACCCACTCAGAGACTCCTGCACCCACTCAAATACCCACTTAGAGACATACACACCCACTCACATGCTCATATACCCACTCACAGAGCCACTCACACACACACTCACAGATGCACTCAGACCCTTACGCACCAACTCACAGACCCATTTGGACTCTCACACACCCACACACAGATCCATGCAGACACTCACAAACACACTCACAGACCCACTCAGATACTCACGCACCCATTCACAGTGTCAATCATACAGTGATGCGCTCACTCACAGACACGCTCTAGCTCTTATAAACGCAGTCACAGGAACACTCAGAGAGTCATACATGTGTTTATAGAGTTATTTAGAAAGTGATGACCATAGTGGATGTGAAACATTTCATATATATATATAGTTAAGAATTTTTAATGGGTTGGTGTCTCTTGAATGCCTGCTTTTCTTTTATGTAGTCACAAGTATGTCACAAACATCGCAATGTAATAGCGAATGTTTTAAAAAATTGAAAAATATATATTTTAATGAAGAAAATGTACAAAAGTTTGGACAATAGGGTGGCCCTGGGAAGAGCCTTTGTTTTCATTGTGAGTGTGTGACTCCTACATGTAAGACCAGATGCACAGTTTCAGGTTGGAACAAAATACCCTGTTGCCTTTGTCTGTGAAGTACACACCTTCACTTCTATAGATACCATCCATGTCAAAGCACAGGTTGTTGTTATAGATACAACCCATTCTATGGTCTTTGAGGAATGCCGAAACTGTTTTATTAACGTTTCCAGGCTTTGTCAATCTGTGGACAGAACTGATTTGACCACTTCCGCTTCGGTCTTTGGCATAGGTTGGAGTACACCAAGACAGTGTGATGGAAAAGTGACATGAGATGCACAAAGTTATCCTGCATTAGGATTTTCAGTCCAGTCAGTGTGGCCAGGTCATTTTCACTACAGAGCACAATCATGAGGTCAGGGGTTGGCAATCCCTAATGCTTTGAACCAAAGTTAGCAATTGATGCCACTTCAACCCTCTCTGGCCAATCCAATTAATGTCCACATAAGCCAAACCCAAGTTTCTGTCAATACCACTCTTTCTAGCAGCCTTCCTAGCCCAAAATACATAGCTGTGGCCCACAATCCACACTCTAACCATTTTGAAGTGAAGCAGCAATAGCAGACAGAAGAAGGCTTAGGTAAATGAGGTAGTTTTGAAAATGGAAGGCAGTTAAAATGGAGGTGTGCTTCAGGTTGAAAAAGAAATGATTGGATGCTGTGAATGGGCTAGTAAATATAATTAGGCAGTGTCTTGAAAGGATTAGTAAGTTGGTCTTTGAGTGGGTCTGGTAAAAATAAAAAATCTAAAACAGGCTTGGATATGCTTTACAATCTGTACAGTAAGTCTTGAAAGGATTAGTAAGTTGGTCTTTGACTGGGTCTGGTAAAAATAAAAATTCTAAAACAGCCTTGGATATGCTTTACAATCTGTACAGGAAACCACACGTGCTGCAGCTCATTTTGTAACTGCTCTGCCCCTTCTACAATGTGCTGCTGTTGGGGTCTCTAGTTGGCAGTCGGTTTGCACCTTGTCCAAGTAAGGACCCCCACTCTAGTCAGGAAAAGGGAGATACCCGCTCAGATAACTCCTGCTCACCCCCTTGGTAGCTTGGCACGAGCAGTCAGGCTTATCTCAGAAGCAATGTGTAAAGCATTTGCACATAACACACAGTAACATAGTGAAAACACTAGAAAAGGACACCACCATTTATCTATTTAAAACAAGACCAAATACTATAAAAATCCAACATAGTAATAAAAATATGAATTCTTCAAGATTTACTCAAAAATACTGTTCCTTGAAGTCAATAGCTCCACCTGGGGTTATCACGGCATTGTGATCAACAAAACCAATAGTTCAGGCCAGCCTCAGCGTCATGGGCCAGCTAAGGTGTCAGGAAGACCTGCAAACAGTACCTTGGATTTGTAGGGTGTCATGATCCTCGCGGTGAGCTCCAGAGAGTGGCGTCGCCTGATGTCGCGGTGTCGGATCCAGAGTCGGTGCAGAAGTCATTGGACCCTTGAAGACACACTCATTGCAGATCGAACTCCGGGCTGATGAAGTCAGAAGCGCTGGCGTGGATGGCGTAGGGGATGCGGTGTGAAGCGGGACAATGCAACGTGCAGTGCCCACAGGTCACAATGCAGGCAGCGGCTTGGTGACGGCGTCCAGCAGCGTCGCTGAGACCAGGGCTGCGGCGTGAAGCAGGGCGGTGCAACGTGCGGTTCCACAGGTCACAGTGCAGGCAGCGGCGGTAGGCCCAAGCCAGTGGTGCGGGACGGGACGGTGCTTCGTGACCCTCACGGGCAGTGTTCACAGGCCACGGGGCAGGAAGGTATGCTGGCGTCGGTGGACTGCGGCTGCCGTGTGGGACGGTGCTTCGTGCTCCTCACCAGCGGTGTCCACAGGCCACTGTGCAGGCAGCAGCACCGGTGTCAGCAGGAGCAACGTTGTTAGGGAGGCCCAGGCTGTGGTGTGAGCAGGCGATGCCGGAGTGCGGGCCCACAGGTCGCGGTGTGAGCAGCAGCTCTGTGAAGTCGTCTGATGATGGCGTTGATGAGACCTGGGTCGCAGTGCGAAGCGTTGCAATGCAACTCTGCTTCATTGTCACGGTACAGGCCAGCAGCATCGTTATCAGCATCGCTGTGGTTTCTCCTCTTGATCAGCACAAAGCACACAGTTCCCAGTGCTGCAGGTCGAGGAAACTGAAGTCTTTGGTCTCCCTGAGACTTCCAACAGGAGACAAGCTCTACTCAAAGCCCTTGGAGAACTTTCTCAAGCAGGGCACACAGCAAAGTTCACCATTTGCACTCTTTTCAGGCAGAAGCAGAAACTGCAGGCCAGTCAAGCAAAGCCGCACAGCAAAGGGACAGTACTCCTCCTCCAGCTCTTCAGCTCTTCTCCTTGGCAGAGGTTCCTCTTGATTCCAGAAAGATTGTAAAATTCTGGGGTTTTGGGTCTTCTTCTTATACCCATTTCTCCCTTTGAAGTTGGAAAAACTTTAAAGCAAAGTCTCAAGTGTTTGCAAGATCCTTCCTTGTCCAGGCCAGGCCCCAGACACACACCAGGGGGTCGGAGACTGCATTGTGTGAGGGAAGTCACAGTCCTTTCAGGTTTGAGTGACCACTACTCCCCTCCCTTCCAGCACAGATGGCTCATCAGGATATGCAGGCTATACTATAGCCCCCTTTGTGTCACTACCTAGAGGAGAGGTGTGAACAGCCCAACTGTCGAAGTGACCCAGATGGGGAAATCCACCAACAGGCAGAGTCACAGAATGGATTAAGCAAGAAAATGGCTACTTTCTAAAAGTGGTATTTTCAAACTAAGGCCCATTTTCATACTTTTTGACGCAAACCAGCGGTAGCGCTGGTTTGCGTCAAAAATTTTACCGCCGGCTAACCCCATTCCTATGCACCATGCGGGCGCCTTATTTAAGGAATGGCGTAAGCCGGCGCTGCGGACTGGTCTGAGTAAAAAAAAAAGACTCAAACCAGGCAGCGCCGGCGTAGGGGAAAATGGGGGTTGTGCGTCAAAAAATGGTGCAAGTCAGGTTTGAGGCAAAAATCATGCCTCAAACCGGACTTGCGCCATTTTTTGACGCACAACACCCATTTAAATGACTCCTGTCTTAGCAAAGACAGGAGTCATGCCCCCTTGCCCAATGGCCATGTCCCCTGGGCATGGTCATTGGGCACAGTGGCATGTAGGGGGGCCCAAATTAGGCTCCCCCTTTGCCACTTTAAAAAAATAAAAAAAAATACTAACCTCAACTTACCTGTACTTACCTGGGATGGGTCCCCCCATCCATGGGTGTCCTCCAGGGGTGGGTGAGGGTGGCAGGGGGTGTCCCTGGTGGCAGGGGAGGGCACCTCTGGACTCCTTCCGAGCCCACAGATCCCTTAACACCTGCCCTGACCCAGGCGTTAAAAAACGGCACACATCAGGCTGTGCGCCGTTTTTTAAGGCCCACCCCCTCCTGTGCGTCAAAATGATGCAGGAATATAAATAAGGCGCACAGGCCTTAAAGTCATTTTTTGGGCGGGAACGCCTACCTTGCATGTCATTAACGCAAGCCAGTTTCCCGCATCCAAAAAAGGATGCACATGGTGGAATTTCGACGTCTGCTGGGTCGGACGTCAGAGTTTAAATATGGGGCAAGGTTTGCACCAAATGTGAGTCAAAAAGTTTTACACACATTCGGCGCAAACAGAGTATAGATATGCCCCTAACAAGATAAAAACCAACTTCACTAAAAGATGTATTTTTAAATTGTGAGTTCAGAGACCCTAAACTCCACACTTTGATCTTCTCTCGAAGGGTATCTGTGCTTTAAGGATATTTAAAGGCAGCCCCCAGGTTAACCTATGAGAGAGATAGGCCTTGCACAGTGAAAACCGAATTTGGCAGCATTTCAGTGTTAGGACAAATAAAACACACTAGTATATGTCCTACCTTAAACATACACTACGCCCTTCTCCTGGGGCTACCTAGGGCCTACCTTAGGGGTGCCTGACATGTAGTAAAAGGGAAGGTTTAGGCCTGGCAAGTGTGTACACTTGCCAAGTCGAATTGGCAGTTTAAAACTGCACATACAGAGACTGCAGTGGCAGGTCTGAGCCATGTTTGCAGGCCTACTAATGTGGGTTGCACAACCAGTGCTGCAGGCCCACTAGTAGCATTTGATTTACAGGCCCTGGGCACCTCCAGTGCACTTTACTAGGGACTTACCAGTAAATCAAATATGCCAATCATGGATAAACCAATCAATAGTACAATATACCTAGGAGCAGTTGCACTGTAGCACTGATTGGCAGTGGTAAAGTGCGCAGAGACAATAAACCAGCAAAAACAGACCTGAAGAACTAGGAGGAAGAAGGCAAAAAGTTTGAAGATAACCCTGCAAAAAGGGCCATTTCCAACAGTTGCGAACTTGTGACCCAGTGGTTGTGGTGGTTTGCTATGGAGACTGTGCTAAGAGTGTATTGGGGGAAGGGTGTTAAAGAGCGAGTTCTGTCTTTTTAAAAGTCAAAGGTGTTTGTGTTCATTATTGATTAATAAGGGTTTAATTTCCTAGTGAGGGATTGCTAATAAATTGTAATGTAGTGAGAATGTCATAAAATAATTAAGCTATATGTGTTTTTGGACTCCCATTGTTTTCAACAATGTGCCTCAACAATCGTGATTAAGATGCAAATATGGACAAAAAGTCCACTATGTTGGGCTTCTTTAGAAAAGTGCATGAAAGAGTTAACACATAGTAACCATTCAGAACTTACAAAAGTGAAATATGAAAGGTACGTTTTTATTTGCTGACTTCTACAGCATCAGACAGTGCAAAGTTTAAAAGGTTGCCATTCATGATTGCTTTGCATGAGAGTGGTGTGTCATTCATCTGCTTAGTTTTCACAGTTGCTGATACTATTGAATGTATCTAATAAGATCAAAAATAAGCTAGTTCACCAACAAACTCAATCTTCCAGTATGTGAATTACATTTAATTCTAATTTAAAACAAAATGATTATTAATGCATATGTCTATGTGAGATTGTTAAAAGAGAGTACAAAACACATAGCTCCTCATTACAACCTCGGCGGTCTTCCCAGAAGACCGGCGAGGCTGCGGGTGCCAGAATACCGCCATTGCTGGTGGTATGTCTGGCTCCCTATTTCGACTTTTCAATTGGGCCAGCGGACGGTAACGGTGTCACCGTCCGCTGCCCCGGCGGAAAAGTCACATCAACATTGCTGCTGGCTCGTAATGGAGCCAGCGGCAATGCTGATTGAGTCAGATGTGTAGTACAAGAATGGTATGCATACTGAAACATGCAGGGCCGGATTTACAATGTTTGGGCACAAGGCAGCACCGCAAGCCTTCTTGTTGCGCTACCCTATGTCAAAACAAAAGGGCAGAAATGCACCATATTTATGAGATACAATGCATTCCTGTCCTTTTTCCCTGCGCTAGCGCACAAATTGCTGACGTGCGCCAGCGCAGGTATGCTTGCACCATGCACCATGGTGCAAGGGTGCCTGCGTTGCGGAGTTGATTGTTTTTTTGCAGGGCACATAACAAGTAGAAAGAGAAAAAAACAGGGAGAAATAAAGATATTTCTCCCCATTGCCTCACTTCTACTCCATACTTGTGGTGGCGTAGGGTTTTGAGGCATTCCCAGGTTTATAAAATCTTGTAAATCTGGGAATGCGTCAAAATCCATGGTTGTTGCATGAGAACCCCCAAATAACACCCATGGAAATGCCTCCCCGATGCAAAGTAAGGCAACCCAGCAACTGGGTTGCTTTACTCCATTTTTACAAGGCCATGTAAAGCCACACAAAGTGGCTTTGCATGGCCTTGTAGATATTGTTCAGCAGCATGTTCCGCCAATGCGTAAAAAAAAGTGACACTTTGGTGGCAGGGCTGCTTGAAAATCCGGGCCACAGTGTTTAAATATGTGTCAGTCCCAGTAGTGCAGACCCTGTCTATTCTGTCACACAGGCAGCTTCTCATGGCATGTACAAGGGTTTTTGTTAGCTGTGAAACCCGTGTTTTAGTACTTATTACTAATTTCTGAAATATGCTGTTCGTATGTCACAAACTATGGTTCTTTGTGTTTAAAACAAAAGAGATTTGTTTTTGGGATGAAAAAGTTACTCGTGCACTTGCAGGCCCCAATGCCATGTACTACATAGAGTGTAGCGCACATAAAGGAATAAGTTACTCATGCACTCACAGGTCCCTACACCAAGTACTACATACAGTATACTACTCATAAAACAAGTGACATTCATATTCACAAAGCATAGAACCTCTATCACACTCAGTGAGACAGCTACAGAAGGACTTATACATTCAGGCACATACTTAGAAACTACGTATGTGTGGAGCAGTATTAAAGGCAGTTCAAGACACACCCACATGTCCATCTATTCCCTAACACAGGTACTAAGATTCAGCCACTTACCCATTTAGAAAGCTATAGAAATACTAAAACAGAGAGTCACGTCCTACGTTTAGTGAGAAACATAAGGAAGTAGTGACATAATCTTGTTATGTATGCAGAGAAGTACTGCTTTAATCGTGAGGCCTCCTACTGCAGAGCCTTTGTGTTCACTGTCATTGCCCACTTGAGTTGGTCTCTAAAAGCCCTTTGTGAAGTCTTAACTAATATTTCAGTAGAAATATCTGATATTTTAGATATGCTGGAGGTGTAACATCAAGCATGGTGATTTATACTTCAGTGATTGAGACAAGTGCTCTTCAGTTTTATAAATGTGCTCATGCACTTGCAGAACCCTTATGCAAGCACTACATAGAGTATACCACTCATAAAGGAACTAACATAGTTGTTTCCAAAGCTTTAATGTTCTGTCTCACCCACTCAGAGAGTGACACACAGACTTCAAAGTTCACTCACAAACTCTGAAGCTACTTATGCATGCAGAAGTATCAAGGGCAGTTCAAGACACCCCCGCATACCCATCTGTTCCCTAACACAGGTACTAGGGTGTTTGTTCAGCAACTTACATACCCACTTAGAAAGCCATATAGGTACTAAAACAGATAGTCACATGCCAGCACATTTACAGTAACATCTCATAACACTTCTGTAGGTGCTCGCCTACATTCAGTTGGAAATATTGGGAAGTAGTGTCACAATCTTATTATGTATGCAGACAAGTACTGCTTTAACAATGGGTAAGGCCTACTACTGCAGACCCTGTGTGTGCACTCTCACTGCCCAGTCACACTGGTCTCTTAAGGCCCCTTGACAAGTTTAAAACTCACTTTTTAGTAGAAATAACTCACCGCTAAGATATGCTGTAGATATGCCATCAAGCATGGAGCTTTGTGCTTAAGTCATAGAGAGATGTCCTTTTCAGTTTTAGCAGCTTCCTCATTCATTTGCAGGCCCCTAAACCAGGCACTATATAGAGTATACTACTCATAAAGGAATAGACATACATGTTTCCAAAACATAGATCCTCTGTCTGAACCAGTCACAGAGTAACACAGATACTTCTACATTCACACACATACCCAGAAAGTACTTCTATATGCAGTAGTATCAAATGCAATTGGAGAGACAGCCACATACCCGTCTATTATCTAACTCAAGCAAGGAGGTATTCGTTCAGCTACTAACATACCCACTTAGAAAGTTGTAGAGATAATAAAACAGAGTCATATACCGGCACATTTACTAAAACATCCCATAGCACTTCTATAGGTGGACTTCTACATTCACTGAGAAATCTTAGCAAGTACTGACATAATCTTGTCATGTATGCAGACAAATACTGCTTTAATCATGGGTGAGGCCCACTACTGCAGAGCCTCTAAAAGCCCTATGTGAAGTCCTAAACTCAAGTTTTAGTAGAAATAACTAATCTCTGAGATATTTTGTAGGTATGCCATCAAGCATGGTGCTTTGTGCTTAAGTAATTGTTCATTTCATTTTTAGAATCTTACTCAGACCCACTTAGAAAGGTGTAGAGGTAATAAAATAGGAAATCACATACCAGCACATTTGCTAAACAATCTCATGGCACTTATATAGATGGACTTCTATATTCAATTAAAAATATAAGCAAGTACTGACAAAGAGGGTCATTCCGACCCCGGCGGTCATTGACCGCCGGGGCCGGGGTCGGCGGGAGCACCGCCAACAGGCTGGCGGTGCCCCGCAGGGCATTCTGACAGCGGCGGTTTGGCCGCGGTCAGAACAGGAAAACCGGCGTTGTCCCGCCGGTTTTCTGCTGCCCTGAGGAATCCCCCATGGCGGCGCAGCTTGCTGCGCCGCCATGGGGGATTCCGACCCCCTCACCCCCATCCTGTTCCTGGCGGTTCCGACCGCCAGGAACAGGATGGCGGTGAGGGGTGTTGTGGGGCCCCCGTAAGCGGGCCCCACTTTGAATTTCAGGGTCTGCATAGCAGACCCTGAAATTCGCGACGGGTGCTACTGCACCCGTCGCACCCTTCCCACTCCGCCGGCTCCATTCGGAGCCGGCTTCCTCGTGGGAAGGGGTTTCCCGCTGGGCTGGCGGACGGCCTTCTGGCGGTCGCCCGCCAGCCCAGCGGGAAACACAGAATGGCCGCCGCGGTCTTTTGACCGCGATGCGGTCATTCGGCGGTTCCCGCAAGGCGGGCGGCTCCCGCCGCCCGCCGGGGTATGAATGACCCCCATAATCTTGTCATGGATGCAGACAAGTACTGCTTGTCTCTTGAGTGAGGCCTACTAGTGCAGAGCTTGTGTGTGGACCCTTAGGCCCATATTTATGAAAAATGGCACACATCTGCACCAACGTAGCTGTGAATCATTATTTTTAATGCCGGCTAATGCCATCTGTGCGCCATATTTACAAAATGACACAATCCCAAAAAAAAGGCGTTAACCGGTAAGGGATGGCATTAGGGGAAATGGCGCTAGTCGGTCAGAAATGATGTTAGGCTGGTGAGTGGCAAGATATTTGCCGCTAGTCAACCTAGCATCACTTTTTGATGCAGAAGCAACCAAAAAATGACTGTCTAAGTTTAGACAGGAGTCATTACCCCTACCCCAATGCCCACCACATGGGAGCAGTGTCCTCTGGGCAAGCCCTACATATCCAGTGCCAGGCAGGGGGCCCAATGTAAGGGGCCCCCAATGGCACCCCACACACATACACAAACACTTACCTGCAACATACCTAGCATGGGCTCTTCCCTCCTGTAGTGTCCCTGTGGTGTGGGTGGTGGTGTTGCTGAGGGTTGGGTTGGGCATCTTTGTGCCCATTCCATGGTGTTTACCTATAGAAATGGGCCTACCTGCACTTTAACGCCTGGTCTGACCAGGCATTAAATAATGACGCAAAGCAGACTTAGCACCATTATTTAGGGCCACCTCCTAGTTGCGCGTTGTTTCTGTGTCTGGAGTTAAATATGGCGATGGGGGGGCTAGCGTAATTTTTAGGAAGGGAATGCCTACCTTGCATCTCATTTATGCAAGGTGGGTTGGCGCATCCCAAAAAGTGGCGCTAACTCCAATATTTTGATGCTAGAGGGGTCTGGCATCAAAATATACATATTGGTATAGGTTAGCGCTGCTTTAGCACCAAAATAAATGGTGCTAAGACAACGTTAAGCTTCCATAAATATGGGCCATACTGTCCGATCCAGATGGTCTCTGAAGGCCCTTTGTCAAGTCTTAAACCCTTCTTTTAGTAGAAATAACTGTGACAACTGTTTATATTGCTAGTTAACTAATTGAATTTTTTAACGTGAAACTATATGATTAAAGCATAAATCTTCCTTTTCTGTTACTTTTCAGAAATAAGATTCTATTTAACTATCAATACTGACAATGCAGTCAAAAAGTGAGCGAAGGGAGAAGCAGAGACAACAATACTATCTCCTAACAACTGAGAAACAAAAGGAGCAAAATGCAGAAAAAATACTAAAGGAGAAAACAGCTGCTGGTAAGAGAACAAAGACATTTTTTTAAAATAGTATGTGTTCAACTTGAAAGACAGCAAAATTAAGCAAATAAAAAACAGTGTGAGACATGTCCTGGGAAAGGAGTAAAAGACTCTGATATAAGAAGTAAAAAAATCCACAATGAAGTACAGAGTTTAACCAGAAGGCAACGCCAGTTAGAGGAAATCAGAGTTAGAATGTTTTCTAGCAGAGTAATTAAGATCCTAATGAGACACAGGAAGAAGTACAAAAGAAGGAGGGAAACTGTCACACAAAAGGAATGTGTTGAAGGTGTGGTGAATAAGGCCTTTGCACTGAAAAGGAAGCTATTTATTCTGAGTGTACACAGAACAAATACACTAGATAAGATAGCGTTGAGTGTGAGGAGAAAAAATTCAAAAGAAAAGGCTAGGCAATACAACTAACTTTTGCTGAGTATTCAGTGGTGAAAGGAGACATACTTCTAGTACTGAGCCTTTCTTTAATGAAGAGAACTACTTGCAGGAGAATACATTAGTGCATGGAAGTGATGAATCTCGATGATGTTATGAGATGAAAGATGAGTCTCCTATTGAAAAAGTGTTAGTGGTACCTAGAAAGGTAGAGAAAGTCATAGCTGAAGAGGTACAGAGAAGACATAGACAGGCCCCTGCATATAAGTGAAAATGTTGCAGTATTTGTAGTGTTCAGCAGCAATTAATTGACATATTGTGACATTTTTAATGTATCTTTCCATGCAAACGTCTTCAGCAGACAATTTCAATGTTACAATGATTAGATCCATGCAAAGTAAGGAACTATAGACACCTTTGGGACATTCACTAGCATGCCTATCAAAGAAAGTGTGCCAAAGCACTTTTCATCATTTTAAAATATGAGCAGTACACCACTCTCAAATGCAAACGCTAGTTAGGAGGCTTTCCCTTGTGAAGACTCCTGCACTATGTTTATAACAAATGAATAGAGCTCTTTGGCATGGTACAGTGTTAGAGGTAGAAAAAGGTTTGGGATGAACAGTTCCCTTTCTTTGATCCTGATGAGGAATGTAGGGAAAATGAAGAATTGATATCTGCTGGTGTAGCAGAACAAGAGACGGGGACTACTATTGATAACTTTCATGAAGAATTAGAATGTTTAAAACAGTCTGATCAGAGCAACTGGACTGTGTTTGTATATGTTGTCAACACACTCACTAAAAGTCAAACTTGTTATGTTATTGTGTCTTCAAAAACTGAAGAAGAGAATAGAGATAAGTGGCAAGAATGTGTAGCTTATTTATATGTAGAGCAACGCTTTGATTGTTTCACACGTCAAACTATATGTAGATATTGTTATAGTAATTAGAAGGAAATAAAATGCCAGCTAGAGCAGCGCATAACAAATTAGAACTGGCTTCAATTCCACAGGAGCTTCAAGATTTGAATGTTTATAAATATATACTTATACAATGTACACATCCATTTCAAGCTATAGTCGATATGGAACCAAATACTGGAAAATTACCTCCAAATGAGCTCTAGAAAGGTCTTAAAGGTAGAGTTGTGTATGTGCCACTAGATTTCAAGCAGAATACTGAAACTTTAGAAGTGCAGACAGAATTGGAAGAAGGACTTGTAATTCTAGTCAATGGTGTTCCTACCAAGAGCAAAAAGATATCGCAAGTGTTAGTAGATGTTAGTAATGTAAAAATGCAACATTACATCTGGTGCAAAATAATATTTATCATAAAAATGTAGATGATCTTCAAGATATTACACATATGAAGGATGTTACACTTTCATCAAGAGGTCAAATTGAAAAGATAGATACAGAGCAGAAGAAATGTATGAACACTACAGTATTCATCCTCTGCATTTCAAAGAGATTATTGGATTTGTTATTGATCTCGTTCAGATGATAGAAGTGAAAGGCACTCCCTTAAGTGTGTGGGAGAAAAGCTTAGAAGCTTGCTGTTTTCCACATCTGTTTCCTACTGGAGTAGGTGGTAGGTACGATGACCGGCCTATACAAATACCAGCAGCAGAGTACAGATCAACTAGACTTTACTCAGAGGACCCAAGATTTTGCCAGTGTATTCCCTAAATATTTAATCTGCTATTTGAGAGCGACTTGTCTGGCTTATCTTATGCAGTTAATCACATTCTGAAAACAGGGCTGAATATTCAGAAACTGTGAGCAGGGGAGTTTGTTGGAAAAGTTCTAGGAAGAGACAAAAATCTGGCCTGCAACTTGATTAATTTGGTGCCATGTCAATGTGGTACCAGCAAGGATTGGTATCGTCGTCATGGTGAGCTGAAATGCATATCAAGGAATGTAGGAACCCCTACCTGATTTCTAACATTCAGTTGGGATGAGTATTCATGAGATGATCTCCTCGAAGCAAATTCAAATGTAAAAGACATCAATTTGATGACACCAGGAGAATTCTGCTCATTGGACCCAGCAAACAGTTGCAGACATTTTAACCACAGATTCCAAGCAATGATGGCTTTCATCTGCAACAAAACGAATCCTCCTCTTGGCTAAGTGACTGATTTCTTTTGGGGCAAAGAGTACCAAGCTAGAGGTGCTCCACATATTCACATGCTATTCTGGGTAAAAGATACCCTGAGGTTTGGAACTGGCACTGATGAGTGTGTCTTGTCTTTCATAGAACAGTATCTATATGTAACATGTGCCATCCCAAAAGAAACTGATGAGAAGGGATAGAGACAAAAAGTTATACAGATTCAAAATCAGATTCAAAATCATAGGTGTGGTAAATACTGTCAGCGAAAGCAACATTTCACACCAGATGTCACTTTGGATTCCCACAACCTGCCATCTCAGAAGGAAGAGTGAACAGCTTGTTGTCAGCAGTGAGATACACCCTAACACGGAAATCACAAAAAACACATATAACCTCAAACGAACAGATGCATCAAAATATAGAAATGACTACAACCCTGTTTGTCTGAACATTTCGGAATGTAATTATGGATGTACAATTTGTTGCAGATAAACCTACTGTTGTTGTGACTTCTTATATAACAAAGTCTGAGAAGACAGAGATGAGAGATTACCAAAATATTGTACAATTTCAGTTTGAAAATGCTTTCCTACAGGGAAATTGGATCTTAAGAATGTGCAGATAGGTTTAGCTCAGCAAGTTTGCTCTCCAATTCTAACGGAATAGTGTGGTTAAGCCTTGGCCTTGCAAGCAGTTATAATAGAGTATTGAAGTCTTTTCCAGAAATATAATGCCTTGCAGAGTTTGATTCAACAGTACAGACATTCTACAAACTCACATGCTGGATCCACACTGCACAAGAAGGAGGTCCCATCTTGAAAACATGTGTCTCTATGAAGTACTCCAGCATTATACATATAGAACGAATATAACTGAAAGCATAGAAAAAGGAACATCTGCAGTCACATGTGACAGTTTTTTGGTGAGACACTACAAAGGAAATCTAATTAACCACAGAAAGCTTAGTTGCCAAACTCCAGAGAGAAGAGAGTTTTTCTACTTGCCACTTTTGCAACTGTTCAAGCCATGGCATTCTGAATCAGACTTACTTGGACACTGACGTTTGTGAAGGCTCATTCAATGTTACAAAAGACAGTAGTCATTGTTCTGTGTTTCCAACGTGCTTGCAGTTGTTGAAAGATGAGATTGAACAGGAAGGAACCATCACTGCTGAGATATCCGAGGAGAGTTCACAAAGTAGCCAAAGTTCTGCACAAGTAAGTCAAGATCCTCTTGGAGATATAGGTATGAAAGAGGAGGAGATTGCAATGGACAGGCAAGAGAGGAAAATATGGATTATGAAATGTTAGTGGGACAGCTGAACGGTGAACAGACAGAAAATGACAATGAAGTTATAGTTAGAATAGAGCATAGATTTTTCCACAAGAAGAAACTATGTGATTGTTCTTCACATAAACCAATATTACTATACATCAGTGGACAAGCTGGCACCGGCAAACGTTTTCTAATTATAGTTCTCACTGGTTATCTACAGAAGGCTACAGATACAAATTTGCTGTGTGTAGTAACAGCACCAACAGGATTAGCTGCACATAAAATTAAAGGAACTACTCTACATCGACTACTAATGATACCTGTTGAACATGACAATAAATTGGAATAACAGAAATTATCTGTTGACGCTTGCCATGAGGTATCAAGAGTATTGAAAAAACTAAAGCTTCTAATCATTTATGAAGTCAACATGCTATTGATTTTAAGAACAAACTATGATGTGCTCTTTGGAGGAAAGCATTTAATTGTATTTCGTGACCTACTTCAACTACCCCTGTAAAACCTGTTTCTAAAAAAACTTTTACATTATGAAACCAGACATTACCTTAGAAGTATTGGGAATGTGAATATTTAGTTAAACTTTGAAAACAAAGAATTAGTGAAAAATACGCACCGAGCATCTGATCTGGAATATGGAAAGATAGTGAAGGACATTAGATTGGGAGTACTCACAAAAGATGGAAAATGTGCCATGCAAAGCCGCCCTATCAAGAGTCTATTCCCATCTAACATTACAGCACCAGAACTAATGTTCGATTTCTTTAAAGAAGAGAAATCTAGAGTGCTCCAAATTTAATGAAAAATTACTACAACTGGAGAAAGAAGAGATTTTGAAAATTACAGCTATTGATAAAATAGAACATTAGGGAGTCACAATGCTACAGACAGATAAACTGCAATCAAAATTGGATTATTTAGAGAAATCAGTATCCAAGACAGCAAGATTAGAAAAGTGTTGTCTCTGTAACAATTGTCAAGTTATTTTGCAATGTAATTTAAATGTCGAGGAAGGCTTATCAAATGGACAATATGTAAAGTTATTAATTTCATTTACTTTCCTTATAGAGATGAGGCAGAATATTTGGCTATAAAATTTACAAAACAGTTTACAGACCCTCAAAAAAGAAAGCACAGAAGGATAACACAGATGTGGCTAAGAGGAGAAAATTGGAAAATGATAGAGAAATTGTAGGTTTCAAGTTGGAAAACAGTTCAGGTGTCAACTGCTATGTGGATATTGTTCTCACTGTACTGTTCCATTTGCCACATGTAGTAAATCAAATTGAACACAATTCAGATAAGAGTGTGTGTTCTGCACCATATAATTTGCTACATTTAATGGGTTACAGAAGTGTAACACATTTTGTTCAGGAATCCACCATCTTTTGGATACATGTACCGGATCAATTGGATCTACTCCCAAAAAAATGCACAAGAATTTTTTATGGTGGTCCTTGGAGTCCTAGAACAAGAAGACGTAACTGTTGATTATTTATTTGGGGTCAGTTGCAAATGAAACCATGACTGCAAAGACTGCTCTTTCACATCTAGCACTGTAATCAATTCTGAATGATTTCTCTACTTTACATTACCACATTCTAAAACTGTGCCTTTTCACAAATTGTACAGAAATGTTAACCAAAATATGACTTGCCTAAACTGCAAATCAAACTTGTCTACATTGTTTGTACAAACAACTGGAACACAGTTAAAATAATTCTACAACGATGCAGAGCAGATGGTTTCAAATCAGTAACTCAGATTACAAACTTCAAAGCTGGACAAAATATCACTTTCAGGAAAACTTTTACAACTTTGGCTATCATCTTTCATGAACGGGTTATTAAACCTCGGGACACTACACTTTCTATTTAAGAAGTTGAAATGGATGGACAGAATGCAATGACATCAACCTAAAATACAAACCAAAACCTCCATTCAAACTACTGAACTTGTATCTTTTCTTTCTTAAACTGAAGTTTCAAAGAAGAATTCTGGTTAAAGAAGTGGTGCATTGTTTTTGTGTACGATGTTTACCATTTTTTAGACATTATTCGGCCTATTAAGGGCAATGTTTTTAAAAAAGATCTTCAAAAATCAATAGTCCTTTTATGTTCCAGAAAGGAGTTAATATCACAACTCAATGCAACAATTAAAGTCAGAAACTGGACAGACATACTAAAATTACAGCAGTCTTTAGTTGAAACCAAAAACTGTCTTCAAAACTGCAAAAGTGACCCCTTTTGTTTCTCCATATGTAAATCCAACTCCCAGAGGGTGTTGGCTACAGGACCTTATATTATCTTTTTTTTAACCATGAAAGGTGGTTCTCAAAATAACCCTTTTTCCTTTTTTTCTAGAACTGTTTTCTTTTTTTTTTTACTTTATGCATTTTTTTGTATGTTTTGTGAAATAAAATGGCAACAAGGGTAATAAAAAATTGTAACGTTAAAAAGAAAAGTAGTTTAAAAACTGGATGAAATTATAAGAAAAATGAACAGGTGTGTAGTCTTGATTCATACAAAATAACACACTGTTCACCGGATGTGAAGCTATTGTTACAGTCAAGGCCATTAGTACCAACTCTCCTTAACTCTGGTTACATGACTTGCCTCTTCTTCTCCACTTCCCCTGGCACTTTCTCCTCAGCCACAGGTGGTGCAGCCCTGGAGATGGACAGTTGCTCTCCATCTCTATCTTTTTGTGCCCTTCTACAATGTATTTTATGATAAGTTTTCAAGTGGTAGAGCACAGAATTGATAGAGTTTTATTGCACAATGTGCACTTCAACAATTTTGTCACTATTTTTGATTCCACTGATGGTATGATGAAAAAAAGTCCATGCTATACTTTGTTTTTTAGCTGTTGGTCTTCTGCTCCAGCTGGTAACTGGCTCCTCACCCTCATTATGGAGTTCCTCCTCCTCTTCCCTTATCCCTGATGCCATTTTATTTTATAAAATACAACAACAAAAAATAATACAACACAGTTCTGTACTTTAAAATACAGGAGTGCTCCAGGAATGATCCTAAAAACAAGTGGAACCTTCAAGAAGGAAAAACACGCTGGATCTTCCTTTAAAGGTGTGTGTATGAAAAGTGTCTTCTTCAATCACATCTCTTTGTTTCCAGGTCACATGATCATCGCAAACACCAATGTCATGGTGAATACCGATGTCAATGTGAAAACTGAAATACACTTTTAGAGTGTTTTATGATAAAATGAGTTACAGAAAAATGAGTTTCCAAGTTATATTAATAAACCACTGATGTCAATTACTAATTAAAATATGTTTTATATCTGTGTATCACACTTAAAAAAAAACACTCTATAACTGCATCACCAGAAACTACGTATCGTAATGCCCGTCATTGTCGTGAACAACGGCGTTGTTGCAAACATTGTCGTCGTCATGAAAATAGCCATTATATTTAAAAACATGTTTTGGTGATACATAACTGAACTCTGTGCCGGCAATACCTACTTAACCAACCTGGCCGTCTCCATACTTATAAAGTTAGCCCCATGTGATAGAGAAGAGTGTCACAACAGAAACTTACATAAGGGTGATCTATGGAACACCCTTCATAACTTCAACAAAGTAAAAAAGTCCATGCCTCAAGTTACTTTAGAAGAGCAATGCTACAACATCCACTCTCACACACATACACCCAATCACAGACTCACTCACTTAGGAAGTAAAACACTCACAGACTCATTCACACACCCACTAAGAGAATCATGCACCCACTCATGGACCCACTGAGACACTCATGCACCCACTCGCACACCCATTCAGAAACTCATGCACCCACTCATATACCCACTCAGAGATTCATGCCAGTGACAGACCCAATCAGGCCCTCACACACCCACTTACATACCACTCATACACTTATGTACCCACTTACCGACCTACTCAGACATTCCTCCACCTACTCACAGACCCGCTCAGACACTCATGCACCCGCTCACACACCTACCGGACACTGTTGCATCCACTCAAAGACCCACTCAGACACTCATGCAGTCAATAACAGAATCACTCAGATCCTCACATAGCCACTCACAGACCCACTCAGACTCTCATGCACCTACTCACAGACCCACACATTCACTGACGCACCCACTCACAGACCCACAAAACAGCTCACACACTCACTGACAGTCCCAGACACTTACTCATACATCCACTGACCAACCTATACAAGCAGTCACACACCCATCCTATAACCATACAGATTATAGTTACAAAATACAATTTAAATATACCTCAAAAGAACAGAAGTTACAGTGGCTTGACAGTTATGAAATGGAATATAAAAAAACATAGAAATTCACTGAAAAACAAAGGTTACAGTTACATTATAGTTTGGAACTAGATTTAAAAAAAACACATTTCACTCACACAAATCCAGTGAAATTCAGCAGTTACAGTTATCTGAGCTAACTGTAACTTGCTCCCATCCATTGCACTGCTTATGACCTCACATAATCCATCACTTATGACATGGTCAGTATCAATATATGTATGTAGAGTATCAATGTATGTATGTATAGGTATACATCATTTGAGATGTAATCAGTGATGTCATAAATTATGTCATAGAACATGTCATGTGTGAGGTAATATGTGAGGCATTCTGCAGCACACACAGAGGTGGCAAATAGCCATTAGTGATTGTTTATGTGCAGGAAGGGGCACCTTCCCACACGTAAACAACCAAACCCCTCAATGCAGACATCCTTGCACAATGGTGCAAAGATGCCTGCATTGGCGCTCAACTTAGTGCCAGCGCACAAGATAATACAGGGCTGCGCCGTATTCAATTAAATACGGTACATCCCTGCATTGTGAAAATGAAGGAGAACAGCGCTGCCAATTTTGACACAGCGTCGCACTCCATCATATTCCTTTAAATATGGGCCTAAAGCTGACTTTACATCAATGAACATTAGGTAGAGAGGAACTCGCCTTTGTTTAACATACCTTATACAGACAGAATATAAGTGCATGGGCTGGTCAGTTGTTCCAATATCCTTTCTAAAACCAGCTTGGTTATCAGATAGTATTCTCCCAGAGTCAACCCCTCTTGAAGGCTGCTGGCAAGCACCCTCCCATAGATCTTACCTACACTATCTAAAAGTGATTTCGAGCAGAAATTAGATGGGTCTGTTCTAGCACCTTTCGTAAATATTGGGACAAATGTCGATTGGAAGTGCTGCCAGGTATCAACACATCACTGAAGACTCTAACAAGAACTGGGATCCATAGAAGGAGATTAACCTTAGAAATTTCTTTAGGTACAAGGTTGGGGCTTTGTTTGACTTTTGATGCAAGATAGCATCTTTTACCTCAGTTTCTGAAAAATCTCCTCTACTCATTCCTTTAATTGATTGAGTAAGCGGTGGTTGACATCTGTTGGGAACTATTTGCAGGCTTTTTAGTAGCATAGGTGCTAGTAAATTGTGAATCTTATGTACATGGCCTGCTTATCTGTACACTGGTTATACTATAACCCCATGTATTAAGTGAAATTCCTAGAGTTCGTATCCCTAGATACTTGTTTCACCTTTTCCCAAATCTTAAGGTGCATCTCAAGCTTTTTTTCCGAATCATCTCTTTATAATTTCAACTCACTATGATAAAAATCTCCTCCAAAACAACAGTATTATGATGTCTCACTATGGCATGAGATAATTCTTTGTTCTTGATCCAACATCCAATTGGCAAACCAATTCCAAATACATTTACTGCCGCTGATATGATCAGTACTCTTAGAGGTCGTCGAAAAAGTAGAAATCTTTACATAATCTGCTTAGAGAGAGCCAATGCCTTTGTATCATCAACCTGTTCAAACCCTGTCAGCAATAGTTGATCAATACTGGATTGAATTGCATTCTCAGGTCCGCGGCGAAATATTTATATTTTTTGAGGTTCCACCGAACATGCATTCTGATACATTGCTGGGATTTCGAAATATCACTATGCTCGACAACTGCATCAAGAAAGAGGGATCTCAGATTGTTACCAACAGAGAGAGATACAAGTGGATATCTGGGCGAAGTACCACCCTCATATCCTCCCTACTGACCATGCTTCGATATTTACAAAAATAAAATGTTTAGAGGATGAACCCCTATTACCATGACTGGTCGCAGTTAACATGACATCAGCGGGAGTACAGCCATTGACGTGCTAAGTGCAGCCATTAAAAAGAGGTTCCCATTGATTACAATGGGCCTCTGGGTGCTTTGCCGGATTAGCTTTATAATTTTTGATGCTAATCCTGCAAAGCACCGGACTAGCGTCAAAAATTATGACACTAGTCACACTAACTACCGCTATATTGTGCCAAATTTTAAATATGGCGCTAACATGGTTGCATTAGGGAGGTGCTAAGGGGTGCTTCAATTTTTTGAATTTCTAATAAAGTACAATAGAAAGCACATTAATTCCAGCCAGTACGTACTAACCATTTCTTCCAGACTTCATAACTAGTTTCCAAGCCCTCTTACCTTTGCATCTGGATGAGGGTAACAACCTGCTTGCTTGGCTACCAGACTTCACATTGGCCCACTTAGGGGCATCTTACATGCCACACCACAACTCATCCAGGGCCACAAGAAATAGGATTATATCACCCATTCCTCCTGGAACTTTATTGGCTTCCCTTCCCTCCCTCCTACAGGAGCAGGTAGCCCATCCCAGTTAAGTTGCAAGTAAGTGTATGTGTGTTCTGTGCCATTGGGGGCCCATTACATGGGGCCCCCAGCCTGGCACTGGGCATGTACGGCTTGTATAGGGGACACTGTCCCCTATGGTGAGCATTGAGGTAGTGGTTATGACTCCTGTCTAAACTTAGACAGGAGTCATTATTGGGCTGCATGTGCGCCAAAAAATGACGCTAGGCTGACTGTCGGCAGATATTTTGCCAATAATCAGCCTAGCTTCATTTTTGACCCACTAGCACCATTTCCCCTAATGCCATCCCTCACCAGCTAGCAACTTTTTTTGAGACACTAGCCATTCCTTAGCGCCCTCGTGTGTCATTTTATAAATATGGCACACGGATGGCGTTAGGGGATGGCGTTAGCTCACGTTAAGAAAAATGACACACAACTGCGTTAGCGCAGTTGTGTGCTTGTTTTCATAAATATGGGCCCCCATATGTGCATTGTTATTCACAATAAATATTATGAATCACAGCATCTGCACTGGGAATCTTTGAAAAACAGTGGTTTAAATGGTCCAGTTTTCACTGGTACTGACTAATGCCACTTTTTAATTCGCTCCCCTTGTTACCGGAACTTCTCCACGGAAGGAATTGTACTAATAGAGTCCAGGTCTTGATGCAGGTGGTGCTCCTTCTCCTACCTCAGCAGCACTTTCCACACCCCGCACTGATTCAAAATGGAAGCTTGGGCTGAGCTGGTGCAACAAAAGCAGAACAGCAGCTTTTGCCATGAGGACACAGCAGTCTGTGGGGCAGATTTAAGAAAAGTTGCACTGCATCCAGTGCAGCACCACTTTCCGTGCACCCTTATCGCCCCCCTACCGCCACCATGTGTGTGCCGTATTTCAAATACAGCGCACCATAGCGCAGGGTAAGGTAGGGGGCAATAGCGTCAGAATTGTTGCCTCTATTAATGTATTTTTCAGGGTTAGCACCAATATTTTGGTGCTAACCATGAACAATACATAGGGGCCCATTGTAACCAATAGTGTGCCCCCTTGTAATGCCTGCTCTGAGCTCCTGACTGAAAATCTTCGCTCATCATCAGTTTAAATGAAACTTTTTTATTGAATGTAAATCCCTGTCCTTTCCACCAATTTGTTTGATTAACCTCAAAGTAAAAAGACCTAAAAAGCAATAAATTTTTTCACCTTTAACAGAGTGGTTTAGTGCATTTAAAACCTGCAACGTCTTGTTTCGTATGGGAAACCAGACATAAACCAATTGTGACTGGGGGCTCCATGGAATGGATGGCACATTCAGACAGTTCTGGATTTTAGCTGGTGTTGCTTTTGTGTCCTGGGACTTGTAGATTCCTTTTCTCTTTATAAGTAAGATTCTTTAAAAATTGCCAGATGCAAATCTTTGGTAGCAAAAATCAGAGATTGTTTGAATATACATGTCACATAACATAAACCACTTGCAAGCAACCAAGCCCCTGCCCATATATTGTTTGGGGTGCACACACACATCCTTCATATAACCAAATAACAATCAGCAAAGTTTAGACTTTTTTATAGTGAACAAGGAATCCGTTCAGGGCACTGCTTCTGGCATAGGCTCTATTCATTCATCTAGGCTGACTGTGAATCCTTCTATCTCTTGGCATCTGTTTAGATAATGAATAAGATCCATCCTGGTAGAGTATGCATCCTCCACACCAGAGGCCCTTCTGATACTTGAAGGGAAAATATTATACAGGAGGTGGTTTATGCACTTGCTGAAAACATCTGCGTCCATTCTAATCAAAAGTACAACTCACTGTGATATTGACTTGAGGGTAAATGTGCTTGTTGGAAAGCACAGCATGTAACAGATTTTTTTTGTAGATAGCTCCGTTGGTTACTATTTTTGTTACAGAGATCCTTGTATTGCCTGCAGGTCACAAGTGTAAAACATTTTCATGTAGCTTAGTGAGTTATGACCATACATCAAGGATCTGCATGCAATGGACAAGTCATACGTTTGGAACCTTACTGCTTTTTCCTTAATCTTTAGTTATTTTAAGGTTGCTATTAAAGAGTGTTACATGGGTAGTGTTACACATTCAGAGGCACATTTATACTTGATTTGCGCCACTTTAGCATCATTTATTTTGACGCTAAAATGGTGCAAAGTTCACTCCATCTTTATATTTTGGCGCTAGACCAGTCTTGCGTCAAAATATTGGAGTTAGCGCCTTTTTTAGGATGCGTCAACCCACCTTGCGTCAATGAGATGCAAGGTAGGTGTTCCCGTCCTAAAAATGATGCTGGCCCCCAGCGTCATACTTAACTCCTGGTGCAGAAATGACGTGCAGGTGGGGCCTAAATAATCGCACTAAGTTCTTGTAGCACCATTATTTAACGCCTGGTCAGACCAGGCGCTAAAGTGCAGGTAGGCTCATTTCCATGGGGATACACCATGGAATGGGCACAAAGATGCACACCCCCAGCAACACCACCACCCACACTACAGGGACACTACAGGAGGAGGGAGCACATCCCAGGTAAGTTGCAGGTAAGAGTTTGTGTATGTGTGTGTGCCACTGGGGGCTACTTACATGGGGCCCCCTGCCTGGCACTTTGTATGTATGGCTTGCCCAGGGGGCACTGGTCCCCTGTGGTGGGCATTGGGGTGGTGGTAATGACTCCTGTCTATACTTAGACAGGAGTACGTTTTTGGCTGCTTGTGCGTCAAAACAATTACGGTAGGCTGATTAGTGGCAGAAATGTTGCCGCTAACCACCCTAACATAATTTTTGACCCACTAGTGCCATTTCGCCTAACGCCATCCCCCACCGGCTAGCATCTTTTTTTGTGATGCTAGCCATTCCTTAGTGCCATTGTGCGTCATTTCATAAATATGGCGCACTGATGACTTTAAGGAGTGGCGTTAGCCGGCGTTAAAAAAAATGAAGCACAACAGTTGTGCCCCTTTCTCATAAATATGGGCCTTATTTTAAATGCTGTGTAAATTATTATTAGGCCCATTTTTATACTTTTTTGTGCAAAACTGCGCTACTGCAGTTTTGCATCAAAAAGTTTACCGCCAGCTTGCGTCCTTCCAAAGTGCCATCCGGCGCCAAATTTATGGAATGCAGCAAGCCAGCGCTAAGCTTGGGCTACTGTCATGAAAAATGACATTGGCCAGGTGGGGGTGGCGGTAGGGGTAATGGGGGTTTTGCCTAAAAAAAATGAAACTAGGCTGGTTAGATCCAAATAAAATATGCTGTTAACCAGCCTAGCGTCATTTCCTGACACACAACCATCCACAGCACATGACTCCTGTCTTATAAAACCCAGGAGTCATGCCCACCACCCCAATGGCCAGCAAAGGGGACCAGTGTCCCCTGGGCATGGCCCTTGCACCCAGTGCCATGCAGGGGGCCCATATCAGGGCCCCCATTGGCACTTAGTTAATTAAAAAAAAATCCTTACCTGTACTTACCCTACTTACCTGGGATGGGGTTCCCCATCCTCTGGTGTCCCTCTGGTGTGGGTGGGGGTGTTCCTGGGGCTTGGGGTGAGCACCGGTATGCCCATTCCATGGTGTTTGGCCATGGAAATGGGTCCACAGGTACCTTAATACCTGGTCTGACCCAGACGTTAAATAATGTCGCTAAGAAGACATACCACCATCATTTAGGCCCGCCTCCCACCCATGCACCATTTTTGCACGGGGGGATAAATATGGAGCTACGTGCTTAGAGTAATTTTTTGGATGGGAACACCTACCTTGCATCTCATTGAAGCAAGGTGGGTTTACGCATCCAAACAATGACATAAACTCCTATATATTGACGCTAGACGATCTAGCATCAAAATATAAATATGGAGTGAAGTTTGTGCCATTTTTGGGTAAAGAAAATATTTTTTAACACAAATTCAGCGCAAAATTAACTCCATATTTATATTTTTACGTTAGACCCATCTAACGTCAAAATAATGGAGTTTGCACCATTTTTTAGATGTGTGAACTTACATTGCATTAATGAGTTGCAAGGTAGGCGTTCCCATCTAAAAAATGGTGCTAACCCCGTAGCCCCATATTTATCCCCCCGTGCTAAAATGATGCACGGGTGGGAGGAGGGCTGAATAGTGGTGCATATCTTGCTTTACACCATTATTTAACGCCTGGGTCAGACCAGGCATTGGGGGATCTGTGGACCTATTACCATGGTTAAACACCATGGCATGGGTCCACAGGTGCCCTCCTCAAGCCACAGGGACACCCTTCACCCACACCAGAGGGACACCAGAGGATGGGGGACCCCATCCCAGGTAAGTTGGGTAAGTATAGGTAAGTATTTTTTTTTTATTAAAGTGCCACCCGGGGCTCAACTTGGGGCCTCCTGCATGGCACAGGGTGCAATGGCCATGCCCAGTGGACACTGGTCCCCTGTGCTGGCCACTGAGATGGTGGGCATGACTCCTGTCTTTTTTAAGACATGAGAAATGTGGTATGGATAGTTTAGCGTCAGAAAATGACACAAGGCTGGTTAGAGGCATTTTGTTTGCCTCTAACCAGCCTAGCGTAATTTTTCTGGTGCAAAACCATCTTCTCCCATACCACCGCCACCCCCAACCGGCTAATGTAACTTTTTTTACACTAGCCCATGCTTTACGCCGGCTTGCATCATTCCATAAATATGGCACCCGGATGGCTCTCAAGAATGGCGCAAGCCAGTGCTAAACTTTTTGATGCAAAACTGAGTTAGTGCAGTTTTGCATCAAAAAGTATAAATATGCCCCTTAGTGTCACAACTATTGGACAAATACTTTCGGCTTTCTTACAATGCAAACAGATTTCTTGCACACGAAACTTGAAGAGGTTGAACACCTAGCCCCTCCCCCACCTTGCCTCTAGCATCGCCCTTATGCCTGCCCCACACTCCATCCCCAGTTCACCACTCCTTTTGGTGAGTAACTGCACTTATTTTGTTTCCCATTTAAAGCACTATTGGCGTTGTAACGGAAAGGGGACTGAAAGTGGAAACCTTTTCACTTTATACATTAAAAGGAAGTATTTTTAGCTGTGCAACTACTCATGCGGTTATAAACTAATGAATGGACAAATCAATGAGCATTCATAATGTGGGAGCTGGTGAAAGCTGCCTCTGTGATTAGTACACCTGCTTGCATTGAAAAGTTGCTGGCAGCAGTGTCCTTCAAACTTGTGGCACTGATTGATGCTGTGTGTCCCTTTTCGATTAAGAGGCCAGAGCGGGGGTGCTGGATTGCTGTGAAACCTGAAGCAGGCGCCGAATTATACTGTCCGTTGCAGGCAACCGTGCTTCTTTTTCGTACTGCTTGGAATAAGAAGCACAGCCAAACTCTACTTCATAAATTCTTATAAAATTATAATAACTTATTTTTTATATAGCTTCGTCCTGCACATTTAACATTTCCAATCTCTGAAGAAGGGTCGCTGAGAAGGCCTTGCAAGTTTTTGAGCTTCTGATCAGTGGCGAACATTCAAGCCATTGAGCCGTCCTACCAGCCTCTAATATAGGCCATTTGTTTCTCAGTTCACACAATCCCATTGCACAACAAGCATTGGCAAAGCCAATAGTTTTCTTCTATGTAAGAGCTATTGGCTTTGCCAATGTGTTTTAGCCAAGTTGTTCACCAGTGTGGCTGCTGTTCAGCATGGCTAAAGGTTAGTGGCATAAAGGAGAGTGGTGTGGATTGTAGGATAGTGGAATGGCAATGAGTGGAGTAGAGTGCTGTAGAGTGAAGTGGCAGAGAATGTTGTATATTGGAGTGGCATAGAGTAGAATAGACTGATGTAGAGTGCATTGGTGTGGAGTGTTGCAGAGAATAGTGGTGTAGAGTTCAGTGACATTAAGGGCCTGATTACAACTTTGGCAAAGGGGGTTAATCCGACCCAAATGTGACGGCTATCCCGCCCTCAGTATTACGAGTTCCATAGCATATAATGGACTCATAATACGGCGGGCGGGATATCCTTCACATTTGGGACGGATTAACCCCCTCCGCCAAAGTTGTAATCAGGCCCTGAATTCGGTGGCGTACAATGCAGTGCCGTAGAATGCAGTGCCGTATGTTAGAGTGGTGCATAGTAGAGTGCAGTGTTGCAGAGCAGTGTGGTGCAGATTGAAGTGGCACAGAGTGGAGTGGCGCAGAGTAGAGTGGTGCAGAATAGAGTGGCACAGAGTAGAGTGTCATAGAGTGTACTGTAGTGGTGTAAATTAGAGTGGTGAAGAATGTTGCAGAGTGGAGTGGCATAGAGCTGAGTGATGCAGAGGGCAGTGGTGAATAGTGTGGTCTTCTGGATTAGAGTGCAGTGGCGTAGAGTGCAAAGTAGTCGAGTGGCATAGGGTGCAGTGGTGTAGAGTGGTGAAGACAAGAGTAGCATAGAGTGGTGCAGAGTGTAGTGCCATAGTACGCAGTGGCATAGAGTGAAGTAGTGCAGAGTAGAGTTGCATAGATTTCAGTGGTAGACAGTACGGTGTTACAGAGTAGAGTGTCAGAGTGTAGTGGTGTAGAATGAGTAGAGTGGCATAGGGATCAGTGGTGTAGAGTAGAGTGATGCAGAGTAGAGTGCAGTGGCTTAGAAAGCAGTGACATATAGTGCAGTTGTGTACAGTACACCGGCATAGAGTGCAGTGGTTAAGAGTAGAGTGGCAAAAGTGCAGTGGCATAGAGTGGAGTGGCACAGAGTGGAGTAGAGTGGCATAGAGTGGAGTGGCACAGAGTGGAGTAGAGTGGCATAGAGTGCAGTGGCATAGAGTGGAGTGGCACAGAGTGGAGTATAGTGGCATAGAGTGCAGTGGTGTAGAATAGATTGTTTCAGATTAGACTGAAGTAGTATAGAGTGGAGTGGTGCAGGGCAGAGTGCAGTTGCATAGAGTGGCATAGAGTGTAATGTTGTACAGTAAAGTGGTTTAGAGTGCAGTGGTATAGAGTGCAGTGGTGCAGAGTAGATTAGAGTGGCATACAGTGGATTGGTGTAGAGTGCAGGGGTGTGAAGTTGAGTGTTAAAGTGTAAAGTGCATTGGCATAGAGAGCATTGGCAAAGAGTGCAGTGGCACAGAGTGCAGTGTTGCAGAGTGGCATGAAGTATAGTTGTGTAGGCTAGACTGGAGTGGCGTAGAGAGCAATGGTGACGAGTGCAGCGGTGTATAGTAGAGTAATGAAGAGTGCATTGGCATAGAGTAAAGTGATACAGGGTAGGGTAGAGAGGCGTAGCGTGAAATGGTGTAGAGTGCAGTGGCATAGAGTGGAGTGGTGAAGAGTGAATTGGCATGGAGTGCTGCAGAGTAGAGTGCAATGTTGTGGAATGGTGCTGAGTAGAGTGGCATAGAGTGGAGTATTAATGGTGTGGTAGCACACTGCCATTACAGACAACAAATTTTCAATTGAAATGACCATTACATTTGCACAGACATACAGTTTTACTAACAGAACTATACACCGCACAGACGAAAATGTGTGGAAATTGCATCACCTAGTTTAATGATTTGTTTTGATCACATTACAGTATTTGTTTCCAACATACATTAAAGTATTTATTTTCAACACACTTCAGAAACAACAAAAAAATGCCTTATTTGTGCGTTCATAATTTTGATATATTGTGAAATACTTACACAGTTCATTTAAACTTTGTTGTGTGCTAGAAAAAAGCTCTTTCCTACCCTCAGTATCCAGCAAGATTATCACACAAATCTTCTCACTTTGAAGTCAGAGAAAGAAAAGTAAACAAGTGCCCTTGGAGGGCAGTAACTGACATTTGACCTCATTCTTTGAATGCACAGCACATGTGACGAGATAAGAACAAGATTTGAAGGCTTGTTAACAGAAAGCAAGTTTGTGCAAGGATACAGAAAACACGGTTTAGGCAATGGGCAGGACGAACTGAACTTGGAGAACCTAAAGCAAATAAAACTAGCAAATGGAAAGCCAGAAAGTGTGAGTTACAAATCACAAAGCCAATGGTAGTCAAAGAGCGCAATACGTTGCTAGGTCAGCTTCCTTAAGGTCCCCAAGATGTCTTTATCAAACCAGACAGCAGTGTTGTCTGGTATGCTGTGACCTGAAATAGATTTGTGCAGCTATACCTGCACCAAGGTCGGAGGCTGATCACAGCAATATTCAGGCCTATGACAGCATTTGACTGAAACATGAGTTGTTTGAACATTTGCCACGTGAACTAGTCTTGTTTATATAATTTTGAGAATATTTTTTTTAATTGAGTAATACCTCCAAATAGCCAAGAGTTTTTCATATGGACCATCACACCATCACTTTATTTGTTAGCATTGTAAATATACAATTTAGAGGACCATCAACAATCTCAAATTTAAACATGGGTACACGAGGATATTTTAGCCACGTCATGCTGCAAAATCATTTACTATATTAACTTATTGTAGTATTGCATCAATCCTCACAATTTGTGCCAGCATGAAATTATCACTCATCCTGATCACTGCATTATGCCTGTGCATATATTCATAATTACACTATCCTGAGGCATGTCGCCATATTACACTCCATGCCATTTTACCACGTTTCAATGCACCAATATATAATTACATAAGCAAGAAGTATTGCATGACCCAGTTATACACGGCATTAAATAATCATGTTAATGCAGAACATTGGTATCAAATTACACTAATATTAAATTTGTGAATGCAGTGTATTTGAACATTCATAGGAAACCACATGCTGCAATGAGATCAGTCTAGGGCACACATAATTTCGATATTTATGTATTTATTTGTTTCTATATTTTGTAAATGCTGGTTGCTGTCTCGCCACATGGTTGGAGCACTAAAATATACAAGATACTGGCTGTAGGCTAAGCAGCAGACTGTTAGAGCCCAATCAGATCTCTGGAGCACCAGTATCTGCAATTCTTCAATCACAGGCTATGGAGAGAAGACTTTGTGGAAACAATTTATTGAAATAATTTATTATATGGATTTTTTTCAGATTCCATATTGGGCCATGGGTGGGAATGTGTGTAGATATAAAAGCCCTAAGAAGATATAAGATAAACAAGCATTTGCAACGCAATTGGGCTCACATTAGCGAGAGTTAGAGCTGTTGGCGTTGTAAATGATAATGACAACCTCGCATTTGAGACCTTATAAATATCTAGCCATGCAGCACATTATTATCAGAAATAAACTGTGTTTGTGCATTCCTTCGTACACTTGGCATTAGACTGTAATGGTCCGAACAGCCCCTACAGAGCACCACAGTGAAAATAGCATTTGGAAGAAACATGGTCATTTAAACATATACACAGCCCCTAGAGGGCATAATCACATAAAAAGAATGATCAAATATATTGCAGTGTTACCATATTATCAGCCCCTTGAGGGCATAGTATAGTACACATTCTCAGGCCTAGCAGACCTTTTAAATATCATTTAACTGTGGAGTCAGAGGCACAAGGGTGCAGTTACGCAGGTCGTTACTAGATATCCTTGTAGAGTCAACAGCAGAAGGTGCAGTACCACTGGCCATGCCTAGATGTCCCTGCGAAACCACAAACACTATCAGAAATAAACTGCGTTTGTGCATTAGCAGAAGGTTGAATATCACTGGTCGTGGCTAGATGTCCCTCTAGACCAGAGGTCTTCAAACTTTTTGATGGCGGGACCCCCTCTTCAAAATTTTGAGGTGTAAGGACCCCCTCCTGATAAAACATTTCTAGAACCTGGTACTCCTCATCATCAACAATAATAGACGTCCCCATTTCCCACAGCAAATCATTTTTACTGTGAGGAAATAATAATAAACAGTGTTTAGCAAACCAAAGGTCAGTGAGTGTGGGGGCGTGATCAAGGGCGTGGCTAAAAACAAAGGTCATCATTTATGAGGAATTGACGTGGGGCAGCGCCGCAAGTTTTCTTGCTATACTGCCCCACGCCAATACAAAAGGGCAGGAATGGATGGTATTTATGAAATACAGTGCATTTCTGTCCTTTCCCCCTGTGCTGGCGCACAATTGTTACCTAGTGCCAACATAGGCAGGATTGTATTTGTGCAGGAAGGGTGACCTTCCTGCACAAAAACAATCCAGAGAGGCACTGTACCTCTTTCTATGTGCGCAGCAGAATGCAACACACATGGAAAGAGAAAAAAACAAGGAGAAATTAAAACATTTCTCCTCATTACCCTGCTCTGGGGAGGCGTAAGGTTTTGGCACTGCTCCAGTTTACGTGATTTTGTAAATCTGGGGAAGCGTCAAAATCCATCTGTGTTGCATGGGAACACCCACCACAACGCCCATGGAACGCCTCCTTCACGCAAAGTAAGGCAATGCAGCGGCTTTTACTGCTTTGACTTACTCCATATCTACAAGGCAATTCAAAGCCACTCAGGGTGGCTTTGCGTCATCTCATAGGTATGACTGAGAGGCTTGTGCCGCTGGAGCGTAAAAAAAAAAAATGATGCTCTAGCAGCGCAAGTCTCTCATAAATAAACCTAAAATATTCTCTACGTTTTTTTAAGTCTTTCACCGTCAGGTAGCTACATATAAAGTAACAGCGAGCTTAAATGAAAAATAAATAAAAGAAAGTTGTTACTCATTGGGAAATGCACTCTAGTGCATTATGAATCCTCAATTAATGCACTGCAGAGGTCTGTGTGTAACCAGAGAGCGACAGAACTAAATTTTGGTTAGCGCAGTTGAGAATAGTGACTTGTGTATTTTTAGTGCCATGAGGTCACAGCCTGTGACAGAAAGCACTGTGAATATGTAAGGCGTTATTTTATACTTGCATTACACACAGTATAAGATAGGCCACTACAACAAGGTTTGAGATAAAAACTGTGCTTCCAAAATGTAGATTTAAGTAGTATCAGAACATATGCAATACCTTTTTTTTTTTTTTTAAATAGCTGTCCCTTCAACACCTCCAGGTGAAGTAACCACTGTGGAAATACTGTAGAAATACAATTACAATTAAAAGTGTGCACTTCACAGCACAGTTGTTAACTCTGCATTACCCCTCTAAAATAATAAATGTCTGTCCTCACAAAGCTTTGAGTGATTCGATCATTTAAAGCTGCTCCCAAGCACCCTATACATTTGCAGATTAGCTCTTAGAGCACATTTGCATTTCATTCAGGAAGCAGACACCCTGTGATGAAGGTCTCCTTAGATGTCTGTGAGGCTTTCACAGCACAGGAGACTCAAATTAAAGTTCAGCTAAGGCATTGCGGGACCCCCTTTCCAGGACTCCACGGCCCCCCTGGGGGGCACGACCCCCAGATTGAAGACCTCTGCTCTAAACCCTACTGTGTTAGTAGTGCCTCGGTGCAATTACCATCCTTCAGCCCTTGGAGAACATAGTGCATTACACATTTGTAGGCTGATTAAGGCTGTTAGAATATTATTACAAGCAAGTCTCTTATAACAAAACTCCTCTCAGCTATATAAAAAAGTCTCAGTTATAAGATACTTTAATTAAACACTGAATGGAGGAATAGGTTATAACTGTTGGTCCCCCTCTAACCTAGTGTGACCCACAAGATGGACTGGACAGAAAGAGCACATTGTTCTTAATGTTTTGGTGGTGGTCCCATTGCCCTAGAACCACCACAGGCTGAGTTATGGCCAAAAATGTGTTGCAAAAGTAATGCCTGCAAAGCATTATGGGATGAGTTTCCATGCATTCATGAAACCTTTATCAGAAATAAACTGCGTTCATGCATTAGCATAAGGCGCAATACTACTTGTTGTGGCTAGATGTCCCTGTAGAGCCAACTGAGCTAGTAGTACCTTGGACAATTATCATCCTTCAACCCTTGAACAGCATTGTGCATTACAGATCTACAGGCCGAGGAAGGCTGTCTGAATATTATTACAAACAAGGACCTTACAAAACAAACTCCTCTCAGCTGTAAAAAACAAAAGTTCCAGTTTTAAGAGAGTTTAAATAAGCATTGCATGGTGGACAAGGTTATGATTTTTGATCCTCCTCTAACCTAGTGTGACCCACACACGGACGACACAACTACTTGTAATTACTGATTATGTAAAGAAAGGATCAAGTGAAGGGCAAACTCTGAAAACAAACCGCGCACGTGAACACGAGTGCTTACTGACAAACACAGGAGGCAGGAAACAAAGAAAAATGGTCCGTCCACATAACAGAAAAATATTACAGACGTAAATAAAGTGTACTTGGCCGGTGCTCTTTAGCCAAGTAAAGGAAGTGACGTATCTACTGCCAAACAAGCTAGGAGTCAGCAAAACAAGAGCGACACTGCCTTTAACCTATTGCAAGCGGTAGGCAGCGGGAGGCGGGAGCAGAGTCCTATACTCCTTACAACAGGTCTTGCAGACAGCGCATGTGCACTGCCTAGGCTCAAACTAAACATGATCAAAGTACATAAACAGGGTAATATATAATAGGCAAATTTTTCAGATGGTACAGATGTGGCAGAAAGGCCTGCTAGAAGAAAGATAGGTTACCCTGTAGTCTGATACTAAGCAAGCCCATCTAGGTCATGGGCCGAAATTGTGGGGTACATCACAGGCATCTGCCTGTGGTCCGAGATGCAGCCAGCTAATTATCTAAACAGTCTCATGTAGTAAAAAAAAATCAAATTTATATATATATATATATATATATATAAAAATATATATATATATATATATATACCCCATCATACAGCTTGGGGCAATAGGTTAACCATAAACTCCTCATCCATTTGTATACTATGCTTAGGTCAAGGGGGCTTTCAGCCGGCTCTCTTCATCTATTGGTCTGTTGTTGTGCCATTCACATTTTGGATATGCTTGTTACAGCAAACAGCCAAGGGCAGTGGGTGAGCCTACTTCAGCCACTGGCTAACTTCACTTTGAGTGACTGCATTTTCCTCTTTCACAAGGAGCACATCCACAGCAAACGTTCTTTCCAGTGTTTGTATTTGTACTTCATTATTACTTTAGTATTGCCTTTGTGTTTAGAGCCTGTTTTGATAGTGGAGTGCTCTTAACAGCACAAGACACATTCCAGTTTTATCAGATCCAGACCTGCTAATGATGTTGTTAATTCCTTTTGGAACTGCCATTTTTATCTGATTGCTTATATTTCAGAATATATCATATTGTGTTCATTTGAATATATTCTTTATAGAGTAATTCGAATTTTAGAATGCATGCAATGAAGTGCATTTATAACCACACTCCTGTAGGTAGCTATAATTCTAAAACAATTTATTCTGTATGTCCTGCTTGTATGTCTTTCTAGTTTGCCTTCAGTGCTCTTGTATGTTGTGCTTACATAGGTATTTAACCATTATATTACTAAATCTATCTATCTATCTATCTTTGCAAGTCTGTCATTCTATTTATCTATCTGTTTGTCTGTCTGTCTGTCTTTCAGAGTCGATCTACCCATCTATTTGGGAGGCACGGGCAGCGCTGCATTGTAATATGGCTGACCCACATTAGGCTTTTAGGGCCTGATTTATACTTTTTTAGCACCGCATTTGCGTCATTTTTTGACGCAAAAGCGGCACAAACTTACAAAATTCAATTATATTTTGTACGTTTGCACCATTTTTGCATCAAAAAATGATGCAAATGCAGCATTAAAAAAGTACAAATGAGGCCCTTAGTATCCACCCAGCTTCGACGTGGAGATGTTAAATTGTAAAGGAGCCTGTTACATTTAACATCTCCACATCGGACCTGGGACAAACTAAGTGCACTCTACTCAATTTGCAATGGAGAAAGCAGCCTGATACTGGAATGCACTGTCTAAGAAATGCATGACATACGCTGGTGTATACAAGGGAATTTAGAAATTTTACGCAGGTTTACTACCTGCAGTTGCATGACTGTGTAATCCTATGATCTTCAATCACTGCTTCCCCATTGATGCCACATCTGGTGCCCAACCTGGTACATTAAGACACTTATAAAACTGTATTTCAGACATATCTCTGACTTCAATTCCAAAAATAACATCTTCATACTCAGCACAGCAGTTCTTATTCATAAGGCTCTCACGGGGTCAAAATCTGCAACTAAACAATGCCAGGATACCCTAGCAGGCGATAGTGCACTTTACAAATACACATGACTACACAAGAATCCTCTCAGATGAATATGGAATTTGTTATGAAAGAGTTGACAACTATTACCCAAACTATAGCCAAATTTGATTAAACAGTTAGTGACCTCTCTACGGAAACCCGCTCAGTGCTCATGGATCTCGTCACATTACATCTCAGGCGACGCTCTAAATAGAGCAATAAAATGACTGACACAGTTGGTCGGCTGAAAACGACCAGATTGGGGCAAGGATAATTGGTATAAAATGGTATCTATGGAAAACTGTAACTGACTTGTAAAACAGGGTGCAACAGATTTTGGAAAACAGAGCTTTCTGTGATACCCTTCGAAAACATGGTGTCCCTGAAAAGGCTGATAAAAATGACATGAGGCTTTTCATAATTGAACTGCTTCCCCACCTGATAGGCTTTTGTAGGAAACATCTCTTTTTGTATGGTCACCTCCATTTTGTTCTGGACTGATGCTGCTGTTTTTTTAACTGCATATTGGGACACTGCTGACCGGGCCCCAGTGCATATGCTCTGACCACTATAATATGTTGAACTTGGCTACACTCCTGATTGGCATATTAAATGTACCTATAAATGCCTAGTATATGGTTCAAAAGTGTATAGAGGGCCTTTAAGTGAAATATCACCAGTGGTCGCCAGCACCTACTGGGCCCTCGCTAAAGTGACACTGCAAAGCCCTTCTCCAGGCCTGACCATGCAGCCTAGGTAGGTAGTTTCAAAACGGTCAATTCGATGTGGCAAAATAAACCCTTACCAGGCCCAAACTGTCCTTTTTAATACTTGAATGTCACTGCTGTGGTGGGCCCTAAATGCCCATAGGACAGGGTGCATGGTACTGAAAAAGCAAGACATATATTTAATGTTTTACATATCCTGACAATGAAAAGCCCCCAAAGTCATTTTTCACTGCAACAAGTCTGTCCCTTCTATATGAAAACTCTGGGTGACACCCAGCACATTACAAAGCATACCTACTGTTTGGGAGAACCTAGAAAAATATTTCAAGGACTCAATTTAATAGTAATTTAAAATCAAGCCATTAATACTATTTTGAAAATTACACTTTTAGAATGTTGTCATTTTTCTGCCTGAGCCGAATATGACTTTCTGACAGTGTGCACTATCACCCAGGAGCTGAATGGCCCCCTTGGTGAGGTGTGAAGTAGCTCCCAGGACTGAGACAAAAGGCTGTGTGTGGTTGGAGATGTCCTGTTCCTCTGATAGGATGACCATTTCTGCAATGCCCAGGATTTTAATTATCTTCAAAAGGGTGTTGCTATCACAAACAGATATAGCTCACACCTGGACCTGGGCCTGCCCTCCCTATTGTCCAGATAGCCTACCAGGCTCCACGTCCAGTGGGAGAGGAGCTGCCCCCAGAACCAGTATTGATTGACCTCAGAGGAGGGGTTGTTCATTTCCATGGACACACTTCTGGGTGGGCACAGGGAGTTCTTTACAGGGTAAAAAAGGTTCTGCCATATTGATTTTAGGTAGAGAGTGCAGTGTATTTTACAGTAAGACAGAGGAAGTGCTGCCTAAGTGGGTAGGGGCACCACTGGGAACTTTTACCCCATTGGTTAGGGAGTCACCAGGAGTTTCCCACAGGCTGATACTAGGCATAAATGTGGCACCCCCAGTTCCCTCTTCAGAACACCTCCGGACCTGTGGAAGACAGAAGAAAGACTTTACCTGATGTGACCTGCGGGGAGAGCCTCAAGGGCTGGACCTGCTCCCACTTGTACCCATATCTGAGAAGTGGACTCCAAGGGTCAGAGGACAGACCTCCTGTTAAGCTATAGGGACACAAAAGCTGCAACAAGCCCACTTGCCTGAAGAGCTTAGCAAACCAGGTCCTGAAGGACCTGCCCAGGACTCTACTGGGGGTTTCGTCTGGAGTGAGTCCTGACCTCTAAGCGGTGTCCCTACGGTACTGTGGCACTTAGAAATGTGCCAGTGTGTACTTCTTCTGCCTAACCCTAAAAGCTGGGACTCTGAAACTTTTACAGGGATTTTTGCCTGGAAAACCAACAGAAGATCAAGACCTACCTGCCAAGTCAATCCGACGAAAGTGTGTTGCTGCTGTGTGGAAGATTCAGGTTGCTCCTACTTGGGGTTTTTCCGCAGCAATAAATCCAATTCAGCAGACGTCATGGAGAAGGTTTGTGGCCTTGGAGAGCCCTGTTTGGTTACAGCTTCCAGCCTTGCCCCGCCCAGCAGAATCTGAGCTAAAAAAAAAAACATAAATTACATCCAAAGGTAGAAATCTTCCCCAGGCTAAGGTACCAAAAGTATCTGGCCAGCGAGAGACCTTCCATGGGTACAAAGTTTGAATTTCTCCTGCTTTGAACTTTACCGCCAAAAGTAAATAACCTCACCAGAACTCCATCCGATGGCTATCCAGCCTCATGGAACACATCTCAGACACAGCCTCCTGCCTTGCCTAGCTGAGGATCTTAGAGTTCAATTTCAGAGACTAAGAAGGTAAAACATCCGACTAGGACCAACTTGTTTTTTGTATCTGATCCTTGCTCCATTGCTGTCTGCCTTAAACCTTGGCCCAGTGTAGCGTGACCAGTTGCCTGCATTGGTGCTTTGCACTTTTTGGCTCTATTTCTATCTGAAACTTTACAAATTCATATCTCCGGTACCCATTATTGAATTTTTGTCTACTTTGTTCATTAAAATAGTCTCTATTTTTTAAAATTGGAGTAGGTTTTTTATTGTGTTGTATTTTTGATTTTTTAAGTGTTTTGGTAATTGTAAAAGCGTTACACATTTTCATAAGGCAAGCCTTCTGCTCTTTGCCTTAACTACCAGGAGTTGAGCACAGGTTTAAATTACTGAAGCGTTTACGGGCCCTTTACAAGGATAGTGCAATTACTTGTGGTGGACTACTATCCACCCCAACTAATAATCCACTTTCTTACAGCCTCACTTTTGCATTCTCCTGTGAGATACAAAGGTTAGATTAAATCTCTACGACAGAAACCAGATGTGCCATATTTACAACATTATGGTGCATCCCTGTGTTTCCCCCTGTGCCAGCACTAAATTAGTTGCCTAGCGCCAATACAGCCACCATTGCACCATGGTGCAAGAATGGCTGCATTGCGGGAGAGATTGTTTTTGTGCAGTTAGGGATACCTTCTCATAAATCTCGGGCTGCGTCAAAAGCAATGGGTGTTCCGTGGAACCCCCACAGCAACACCCATTGCATGCCCCTTTGCGCGCATAAAACTGCATAGGAGGGGCCCATATTTACAAGGCGACATTAAGCCATGAAAAGTAAATATGGCAATGGGCACAGCGCCACCGAAGCGTCGCTGAAAGTGATACTCCGGTGGTTCTCGGGGCTCCTAATCGAGCCCCAACATTTGTTGCTGTTTCCATGGTGCCTCTGATTCCAATTCGCGATTGTTAGTAACTCAAAAGGAATATTTTCAATGTCAATCACACATTGAAAGGTATTTTGAGGGCCTACATTAACTTGTCTTTCACATTGATAGCTAGTTCATTGAACCAAGTTCACCTGTCACACATGGGTAGGAAAGCACCCGTCGCGGAGTTATGCCAAAGTCATAACTTATGCAACAGCTAGTGCACAGCGTGGGACTCATATCTTAAGGCTACACTTTGAGTAGTTTTTACTTATCACACACACATCTGAACCATTGTTACATCTTTACGTAGAAGTCCGTAGTAATCATGGTTACCTCCTACAGGAAATAAGGGAGCACCTATTTCCATAGGTTCATCAAGGATGGCTCATAAAAGGCTATTCCCCATTCTGCAGGTTTTTTAATTTTTTTATTTCAATTGCAAATTTAATCCATTCATCATGACACATCCATCATTATAGGGGCTAATCGCAGGGAGGAAGTTACTCAAAACTGGAGATGCATCCGTTGAGGTGTCAGGCAGTTATATTTGTAATAGTTGCAGATCCATCCAGCATGTGCCTGAGACTTTTCATCCCTGGTTGGAGGTTGAGCCTGTTGATGTTGCCGGAGGACAGTTTCATGAATACACAGTTGTAGATCCACCTCTACAATAAAGGGTTTACCAGTAATTGGAAATACCTCTGAAATATCAAGAACATCAAAACTGGTTTGGTTGTCATTTTCCACACATTCAGACATGCTTGTCTGGGGCCTCTTAGCAATGGGGGGTTACATGGCCACTATTGGCCGGATAGACTCGTCTTCCTCCGACTGTAACCCTATCCCATAGGGAGGTAGCAGAATCTTAAATTCTACAGTCGCAATTTATGCAATGTATTCTGAACTCCAGACCTGCTGTCGCACAAATACAAACCATTAGTCAACAGACTATTAACGCTATCATGATGTAATGGCTTTCTGGATAGCTCGCAAGAGCAGCCAGTGAGAACACTACCCCCCAAGATAAATACAGAATCAACCCAAGAGGAAGACTATGGGCCTCATTTGCAATAACTGATGCATCGACCCAATGCCTCGGATTTCTTGCACTGCCCTATGATCCCCCAACAATGCCATGGATCCACAGTATTTACAATACAGAGCTCCATGGTGCACGTTTTGCCAGATGTTCTGATGCATCTGCTGGCGCTATACTCATGCATTGCTGGACTAGCGTAACAAATGATGCTACTGCAGCAATGTGATGGAGCCCCTATAGAGAAAAGACCTGCATCAATTTTACTCCTGCTCTGAGCAGGTAGTAAAATTCTGATGCAGTGAAGTCACAGAATAATGCTGTGAAATGTTGTAAATTTCACTGCGACAGCTCTGCGTGGCTTTTCCCATGGGAACTTCTACCCTGCATATATAATACCTGGCATAGGTATAATGTGATGCAAGGGTTTACAAACTGATGCATTGGGCCCAATGCGTCAGTTTGTAAATCTTGAGCAGTGTAAAGCATTGCTAGATCCACTGCTTTGTAGACAAAAATGATGCAACGGTGATGCATAGGCCTTGTAAATGAGACCTTGTGTGTCTATTTGTTTTCCTCTTGGGATGGTGCCTCCCAGAGAGGAGTGTAACTCCTGGGGAAGCATCTTTGCATGCATTTATACCAGTACACATGGTACACCTTCATACCAGTACACATGGTACACCTTCATTGGTGGTTCTTCCTGATGTGCTTAGGCAAGTACAAAAGAAGCTTGGATTGGCACCAGCTCTGGATTCAGGAATTAAGTTAATGGAAAACCTCTCTACAATTTCCTCTACCATTCTCAGCAACATAAAAGGAGAAGCATCAGTTCTGGCTATACAAAAGAGAATGTAAGCTATTCCGTTCAGGACCATGAATGGAAACTCACAGAAATAATTGCGCAAGTTTACACCTCTGTAGTTAGAAAGACCTTCTGTACTCGACACGTTAGGCCACATTTAAAACATAAAAATGATACAGATGTTTCCATTAAAAGGAGAAATCTTCAACGGAAGGGCTGAAAGAAACACAAAGATAAAAGATGGACTGGATCACCCTCTTTTCCGGAATCCGGAAGGGGTGGTTATAACGTAAGAGACTCAAGAAGATTAAAAAGCCTGATTGGTATCAGTATTCTGATAGCCATTCTTCATGTTCTTTTCAGGACACTGAAGGTAAAAAGACAGAAAGCAGGAGCCAGTCTGAGTACTGAAGAAGAGGAGCACAGTCTGAAAAGTAAAGGAGGATGTGAGTCTGACGTCAGCTTAAAGAGTAAAGATAAAGGATTGGAATCTAAACCCCTTTTACAAAGACAGCAGTTGCAGGACTTTTTAAGAAACATGCTGATTCAACTACAAGTCCTATTGAGAAACAGGACTTGGACGAGAGCGCTTCTAGTCAGCAACGCAAACATCACAATAGTACATGAGATGCTTCAGACGCTTCTGAATGCAAATCCAACTGATGACTTCATACAAATTAAGACTCCAGATCAACATTACATGCCATGCTACTTGTATTACAAAACTAACTTAAAAGTTCCCACCCTCACTGTGTCTGACTCAGCTTTTCTTGCGCAAGATTACAATGTTGATTTGCAGCATTGGCGACTGAATGGATTTAGGGACTCAAAGGAAAAGCCTTTAAAGAACAAACAGCTTTGGGGAAAGGTGGCTGTCTTACAAGGCAACCTTCCATTGGTCAATGTGAGGCACACTTTGGGCCATCAGCATAGTGATATTGATGTGAAAGGGAATTATGCAGCTGAACAAGTGGCAAAAACTGCAATTCAGACTGGCAGAGTAGCAGTCCCAACCAGATTTCAAACAAACAAATATATTAACAGCCATAAATGCATCTAAGCAAGCTGGGAAATCTCTAGCAGGTTTTCCTCCTAAATACTTCTACACCCTTAATATAGATGACATTCCAGTAGTTACCATACCAGGAGTAAGGGTGGGAGGTGAGCTCCACTTTGCTGGTGGAGCCAATGGAGTTTTTGGTACTCTGCCCACCGCTTGGGGTACGTAGTTTGCTCAAAAACTCCGCTAGCCCCAGAGCGGAGCTCACCACACTAGCTGTTATGGGCCACAAAGTACAGATAGATTGCTCTTGTGCTGTGTGGCCCATAACTAATCTGCTGCCCAGTTATGGAACATGCAGCAACAGCACAAAACATCTGATTTTGCGCTGTGTGGCACATAACTGGGCTGCATAAGCCGGTCAGCGCGGAGTTGCTTTTGAGGGGCTGCACCGATGGCAGCACCAGATCCAGGCCTCCCTCCTTTTGCTGTCCTCAGCAGCCCAGGGGCAGAGGGAGACAGAGAGCCAGGCCACTTTAAACGAGGACCCTGCCAGGACCCAGCAGGTAAGACCCTTGTTTCGCTTTGTCTTCGTGCACACAGGGTCTGGCACTGGGCATGGAAGGTTTTGCATGTTGGGGGGGGGTCTGTGCTTGTAAAAAAGGAAATTTGCAGTCAGAGTTCCACTTGAAGAGAACTTCTCTCCCCAGCTTCTCTGGGAAAGGAAGTGGTGTTGTGGGGTACAGTGCTGAGGTCAGCAGGGGGAACATCAGCGGCTGAGTGATAATCCGGGAGCCCCCACGAGATAGAGATGTGTGTGGCCAGAGAGAGTGCCTTAGATCCAAGTGGCAAGCAAGGCTAGGCACTTTGTGAAAATACAAGGCTGCTGGCAGTGAGTTGGTTTGCTGCTGACTAGTGCTGGGCCCTAAAGTAAGGGAAGTTTGAGTCTGTGTGTAAATACAGAGGAAGCAATTGCAAGGCTGATACAAGACGGAGGGTGCTTGGCCCTCCGAAGCAAGTTTGTGAAGGAGGGCAGTTGGTGAAAGGAAGTGTGCAGGGGATACTTGCACCCAATCTTGGAAGTGCTAAGCAAGGTCGAGCCGCCCGACCCTGCTTTGCACTTTTGAGATCGGGTGCATAATTCAGGGAGGTAGCTAGCCACCACCAGGAGGCACTCTGCCGCATGCGGAGCTCTGCGGAATTCCACAGAGTTTTTAACCAACTCCGCAGAATTCTGCAGAGTAGAAATCCGTGTGATCTACCCAGGCCTAATCAGGAGTGGCAAACAGAGTAATACCAAATAATCTGTCTAAATGAGAGCTAATCAAAGAAGCACTCAATTGGTTGGGTTTTGCAAGTGCAGGAATATATGAAACCATAGCAATGCTACAGCAACACTACTGGTGCCTTAATCCATGTAAACAAACTAGACACTACCATAGACAATGTGATATTTGTCAACAAATAAAAGTCTCTATAGTCAAAAGACCTTCACCAGCTCCCCTCATGATCTCTAACACCCCCTCCTGGGTTATTTATTTGGACCACATTGGTCCCTTAATTTCAGCTAAACGATATCCATACATATTGGTAGTTATTGATTCATGTTCTTGATTCTTATGGGTTTGGCCACAGAGAAATGCAGATGCTTCAGCAGTCATAAAAGGTTTGCAGTGCGTAGTGTCAATGAGGGTAGTTCATTAATTTCATTCAGATTACGGTCCTGCATTTACCTCCAAGGCTTATAGGCATTCAATATTTGTTCTGGAAGTTTGTCTACAATTCAGCACCCCATTCAAAGCTGAATCAAATGGCATTGTACAGAGGGCAAATGGCATGATTAAACACGCTTTGGCTCATAGGGTGTTAGGTTCAGATCTTAGGCCCTCATTATGAAGATGGCGGTCTGTTCCGCACAGCCTGCGGTGGCGGTAGAAACCGCCAACAGAGGAGCGTCCGGGACTGCCAAATAATGAACCAAACGAAACACACGCATCCCGCCCACCACCAGGAAAGGAGTCCCACTGACGACGGCAGAGTCCACCCACAGGCCGTCGGAAAGGCCCAACCCGCCCATCAAATTATGAACTACCATTCCGCTACCAGTTCCGGGGCGGGAACCACTGCCACACAAAGCCAGGCAGAAAAAAAACAAAAAGAAGGAAATACTCACCGGAGTTCCACAAAACGTGCAGCGGCAGCCATGGACAGAGAGCTGCAGATCATGCCAGCCTTGCTCCTTGCCATATATCTACACGGCTGGGACCGCCGACGAAGGCGATGGCGGTAACTACTGCAACTTACGACACAAGGGAGGAAAGGGCAAAGTTACGTACCCACCCACTCCACCCACCCTGCAACACCCCCCAACCCTTCCCAGCAGCACAAGTCAGACACCCCACACCAAGAGGGACGTACCCGACCGAGGCCACTGCAACTTGACCATAGTACATACAATAGCCCTATACCCATAAATAACTTAAACAAACACCAGGGTGGAACTGCGGGCAGCCCAAGCACAGGCCACACCGAAACTTTATTATGTAGCTCAGTGAGCTAAATGGTGCCAAAAGGGCCAATGGTCAGTCCATCAAAAGTAATTAGTCCTTGGCCACAATTGGCCACACCTGACTCCCACAAGTGCTGGGTACTCCACTGAACGGGGCACCATATGGGGATCCAGGCACCTCACGGAAGGGGGGCAAGGGGGTAGGGGTGGGGATTTACGACTGGGGTGGGACTTAGGCTTGTGTGAGGAGGTTGGAGGTGGGGGTGGGCTTCTCCTTTGAAGGGGGGTGGGGGCTGTTTGGCTCGGGCGGAGCATAATGCCTTAGGCTCTGAGCGGGCCTTCTTCTTCACTGGAGAAGGGGCACAGGAATGGGAAGGCTGGAATGGGGTGGGCTGCGATGTGGAAGGAGCAGAAAGGGCAAGGAGGTGGGCACGTTTCGGGACAAGACGGGGTGGGCCAGTGGGCTCAAACAGGTCTGCACGGGAGAGAAAAAGGTTTTTTGGAGCAATTGGGGTGGGCGTGGATGAGGGTGTGGGAGTGGAGGCAGAGGGAGTTGATGTATGGGGTGTTGGTGTGCGTGTAGTGGGTGCAGGTGACTGCTCAGTATGCTGTGGTGTTGTGGATGTCTGATGGGTGGGTGTCTTGGTGTGTTTGAGTGTTTTGGGAGGTGGGGGGATGGACACAGTGGGAGAAGACAGACAGTGTTGATGTATGTTGGGTGGGTGTCTGCAAGTTGGGTGAGTGTGCTGCATGTGTCAACTACAGTGGAGGTGGTGAGTGCAGGTGTGGTGTATGCGGTGCATGTATGGCTGTCTGCTATTGTGGTGAGTGCAGAAAGAGGAGCAGTAACTGTGAGTGAAGGTGCAGTGCATGAGGGTGTAGATGTAGAGGCGGAAGAGGCGGGCACACTGAGGGAAGTGGACGTTGTTGTGTGTGCAGGTGTTTGTTGGCTGTGTGAATGCTTGTGGTGGGAGGTGTGGTGCTTGTGTTTTGAAGTGTGCTTCTTGTGTGTTGATGTGTCTGTAAGCGGGTCTGATTGTGTGCTTTGGACGGGTGAAGGGAGTGGGGTGCTGGAAGGGGTAGAGGAGGTTGGAGGGGGATGGAATAGCCAAGGAAACTGGCTGCCGTCCAAGAGGAGGCCAGATCCTGAAAAGATCTCTCTAGGGCAGACACGGCACCGTGAATGCCATCCAGATAGGCATTGGTCTGCTGCACCTCAGAAGCCAGACCCTGGATGGCATTGACGATGGTTGTCTGCCCCTACAGAGATGGTTCTCAGGAGGTCAATAGCCTCCTCTGTGAGGGCAGCAGGGCTGACTGGGGCAGGGGAGGAGGTGCCTGGGGCGAAGGAGACACCCACCTTCCTGGGTGGGCGGGCGGGCACGGGCAACTCGGTGGGGAGCAGAAGGGAGGGCGCTGATGGTATGGGGGGTGGCGGAAGATGTCATGGTAGTGGTGTGTGCACTAGGGTCTGCCACCGCCGGAGGACCCCCATTGGAGGAGATCTCAGAGTCACTACCTCCTGTGGTAGTAGCCTCCCCCATGGAAGTCCCCTCGCCCTCCCACCCACTGGTCCCCTGGGCATCTGTTGTCTCTGCCTCGGAAGATCTGTGGGCCGCTGCCTCCCCACTTGCCGGTGCCTCAGATCCCTCGCCTGATGTTAATGCTGTACCAGACAAACACAAGAGAACAGGGATGGGGAGACAAAACAGGAGAGACACTTGTAAGTAGCTGAATGCTGATACACAATGGCCAGACATACACCTACCCAGCAGACACACCCAACAGGCAATACCGTGCACTAGGCCCATGGCATGGCCCTGACTACTGAGCAGTATAGTGACCTACACACATATCCTGAAATTGTATTGGAGCTCAGGTAGGTGAAACCTGATAGGGACACCCTTACACCTTTTGGGACCAGACAGTAGCTGGACACGAGTCAAAATCCCTGCTCTAAGCACCATGAGCCCTATCACACACACACTCTAGGCTGAAGTATGGGCTGTGAGTATTCACCCCCTTGTGACTGCTGTGCAGCCTTCAAGCGCCCATCCATGTCTGGGTATGCCACCGTCAGGATCCTTCGCATGAGGGGGGTCTGTGCCTGATGTGCACCCCTTCCACGTTGGGAGGACTTCCCCAACTGGGCCTCAGTGATCTTCCGTGCCCAGCGCCGCAGGTCCTCCCACCTCTTTCGATAGTGGGTGCTCCGCCGGTTGTAGACCCCCAGGGTCCGTATCTCCTTGGCGATGGCATGCTAATGTGCCCTCTTCTGGTCGGCGCTGACCTAGTAGGGTGACACACAAATGGAACACAGAGGTCAGGCACCTGCACGATGGCAACAGCTGGCGGATTGTCAGACATAGGACAGACAGTACTCCCAGATATGCAGGACAGTGACACGCAGCATTCCATGCACCAAGCTCCATCCTGGCTCACAGGAGCACACATCTATGCAATCCACTCCATCCATCACTCACACAGTGCCCCCCAATCCATATAGTCTGCCGTACAGGGGCAGGACCCCTTACACCAGTTTCTCCAGTTCTTCCTGGGTGAAGGCCGGGGCCCTTTCCCCTGCAACATCCATAGCCAGAGGCAGGCCACAGCAGTACACAGAGTGGAGTACTTGTCCGCACAGGATCAGGGAGTCAAGTGATCAAACAATGACTAACGCGCGTACGTCCCGCGGTGTATGCACCGTCACCGCCGGCGGCAATCATGATACGCCAGGATTCCCCATTGGCATCCATGTTATCCAGTGAGGGTGCGAACAGCGGTCAACACCGCCGTACGCTGTGAAGTCAACTGCTAGCGGTATTAGGTCACTTCCGAAGGGGCAGAACTACAGTGGGCAGACATTTTGCCATCACCTACGCATCTTGAAATTCATACTACTCACAGTGCTGGTCTTACTAGCCATATGAAGCACCTAGGCCTCTATCCATTGAGTATATCATCACACATGATTAACTCTGTTCCTTCCTAGCGATGTACATGTACATCTGTCAGGTTGCAGTTATTGTACAGACACTACTCTGAAGAATGCAGTGCATGTATGTACCAAATATGCCAGTGTATGTGTGCACATCACTCCTTTTTCTTACCCCTCATAGGTATCGACCCTTGTGGCGAGGAAGGGCACCATCAGTGTACAGATCACTTGTGGATTTGGGGACCATGGTGGAGTGTCAGATCATAATCACCTACAGACTAACACGTGCAACTATTCAGGACCTATGTGCATTACTAGATCCTGCAATGACTTCCCGAAAATCTTAATCAGCATGCCATTCCAACTGAGGTGCAGGTGCTCTCTGCACTCCATTTCATGGCCACAGGCTCTTTTCAAGTGACAGTGGGGTGGGTGCTGGTTTCTCACAGCCAATGTTCAGCCAGGTACTGACAAGATTTCTGAATGCATTTGTACAACATCTGCAATCCTATGTGCGATTCCCCCAAAGTGCTGACCTCCCTGCCATAAAGTCTGACTTCTATGCCTTTTCAAACATTCCCCATGTCATAGGTGCCATCGATGGACCCCACATAGCTATCATCCCCCCAAGAGTGAGTGAACAGGTGTACAGAAACAGGAAGAACTTTCACTCCATGAACATCCAATTCGTATGTACTGCAGACCAGTACATAACCGATGTGAATGCCATGTTTCCGGGTTCTGTCCATGATTCATTTGCTTTGAGGAACAGTAGTGTGCCACAGAAGATGGAACAACTACAAGAGGACAGAGGGTGGGTCATAGGTAAGTTTGCCTGTCACTAACTGACACATTGCAGAAAACCAGCCTGTCTAAGGACATTCCAATGACTACCCTGTATTGACCATTTCTCTAGGTGATTCTGGCTATCCAAACTTGTGTTGGCTCCTGACACCAGTGAGGAATCCCAGGACGGAGGCAGAAAGGAAATACAATGAGGCCCATGGACGTTCTAGGAGGGTGATATAGCGTACTATAGGTCTCCTGAAGGCTAGATTCCGGTGCCTACATATCTCTGGGGGTTCCCTGGCCTATGGGCCTGATAGGGGGTGTAGAATAGTGGTGGCCTGCTACATGCTGCACAACGTGGCAGTGAGACATTCAATCCCCCTTTTGGAGGTGGAGGGTGCTATAGGTCCTGATCAGTTACCTTAGAGAGGTGAGGAGAGTGATGATGAGGATGAGGAAGGTGAAGATGTCAATTCCAGGAACCAACTGATACAACTCTACTTCCAATAACTGTGATGGACTTCAGCCTATAAATGTGGTTAGTGACTGATACTGTAAGTGTGCATTGTCATCTAGGGGGAATTGGTCATGATTGGCGAGACATGGACCTCTTCAGCATGGTACTGACAAACAATATGTGCATTCCCTCCTTGCCTATTTTGAAACACACATTACCACCACCATGCACAAATTGACAATAACGTTGTTCCCTGCCAGTTGCATCCATACTCCACTTTGTTCAACATTGAAGACAGGGGACAGTGTTACAGGTGAGATATGTTGTTTATTGGTGGAATACAGTGAAATGTGCTATGTACAGTGATGGAAGTCTTAATGGTTGGGTGTCCTCAAAACCGACTTGTTGGCAGGCCTGTTTGATGTCATAAGTGGGTCCTATTTGTAGTTTAGTACTTTATTTAGCCCTCAACTAAGTGTAGTTGGTGAATGGGTGGGATGGTTGCTTGGCAGTAGTAGCAGTGTCAATTGTTGGAGTGGGGCTTGTTCTTCGCTGGGTTTCCAGTGCCATATCTTGGCCTGAGACTAATTTGGGCGCCTGCTGTGGAGCTTCTTGGGGTGGCATGGTTGGGCCTTGTGATTCCTGGGAGGGTATTTCCTGTGCTGTTTCAGCTGCTTGGGTCATCTGTTGCTGGTTGTCCAGGGCTGTTGTGGGGGCCTTTTGTCCGGTGTGGGAGTCTGAGTGTTTGTTGACCAACTGCAGCAGTGCTCCAGCAATGGTGGCCATTGTGGCATTGTGTTCTTTCCACTGTTCCATGGCCTGTTTGTGTTGTTCCAGCTGCATCCTCTGACTTTGCTCCAGGGTGGATACAATCTGTGCCAACCTGTCTTGGGTATATTGGTAGGCCCCTAATACCTCTGCAATAACGTCCTGCGCTGCTGCATCTAGCCGGTGCCCTACCCCTGACCCACCGGGGCACTTGACCTTGCCCTGGCCAAGATGGTGGGCGGAAGACCGCCAGCACTGGCGGTCTTCTGGCACCCGTGGCTTTGGCGGTCTCGCTCAGAGACCACCAAAGTCATAATGAGAGCCTAAGGGGGTCATTACAACCCTGGCGGACGGTGTTAAAGCAGCGGAAATACCGCAAACAGGCCGGCGGACAAAAAAAGGGAATTATGACCCTGGCGGAAACCTCCAACAAAGACAGCCACTTTAACACTTCGCCCGCCACGGCGGTACAGACAAGCAGCGCGGCGGTCACCGCCAACAGACAGGCGGAACACAATGTACCACCCACAGTATTACAACCCGCCAATCCGCCACCTTTTCCGGGACGGATTCACCGTGGATAAAAACACGGCGGAAACAGCTTTTGCTATAGGAAAACGCTCACCTTAACATATCCCACGAGGAACGAGGAATCCATGGAGCCGGAACTCCAAATACTCGCTGCCCTTGTGTTTCTGCTCTTCTACGACCAACAGCTACGTAGGCGCCGCAGACAACGGTGAGTACTGCACCTATGACATGAGGGAGGAGGGAGGCAAAAGTTAGGGGGACACACACCAAACACCCCCACCCTCACATATTACAACATACACACCAATGCATTCACAAAAATCACAGTACCAACCCACAATCCCCCCGGAAGAATGAATACACAAAGCGAAAATCGGTCAAACAATGTAATGTGCCAATATACATGTCATACAAAAATATACAGATAAATATTTGAAAATCAGTCATAATTATATACAATACGAGAATTAGTGCAGATATGTACATAACAATGTCCGTGCACCATCAGTCCAAAAATACATGGGCGAGGCCCACAAACGATACCTGACCACAATCGGAGAGAACACTGCTGGGGCATCAGATAGAAATACAACAGGCACATCAGGGGGAAGGGAAGGGGGGGCACCTCAGCCGGATGACTGCAAAGCCAGATCCACGAAGGGGCTCCATGCCCATTTATGCCCTCCTGGGGAGTGCAAAGCCACAGTCTCTCAAGTCTCTACAGTGGGTGGGTTGCCCACTGTGCCATCCTGGGGAGTGCAAAGCCACAGTCTCTCAAGTCTCTACAGTGGGTGGGTTGCCCACTGTGCCATCCTGGGGAGTGCAAAGCCACAGTCTCTCAAGTCTCTACAGTGGGTGGTTTGCCCACTGTGCCATCCTGGGGAGTGCAAAGCCACAGTCTCTCAAGTTGATGCATGTCTCGACTGGTACTGGGGGGGACTGGTGCCCAGACTGGATGAGCCTCCCCGTGAAAGGTTGTGTCCTGTCACTGTCCCAGCTGCACATGGGATAAGGATGCCTGATGTGGCGGGCCATTCATTCCTACCCGATGCATTGCCCTGTTCAGCGGTGCTTAGCCATGGCGGTCTTTGCCCTGTTCAGCGGTGCTTTGCCATGGCGGTTCAGGACTGTTCAGCGGTGCTTAGCCATGGCGGTCTTTGCCCTGTTCAGCGGTGCTTTGCCATGGCGGTTCAGGACTGTTCAGCAGTGCTTTGCCATGGCGGTTCAGGACAGTTCAGCGGTGCTTTGCCATGGTGGTTCAGGACAGTTCAGCGGTGCTTTGCCATGGCGGTTCTGATTGGTGTGTGGCATGACGTTCTATACACTGGACATTGCTGTGTGGCATGACGTTTCATCATTGCCCAGCGGGGCTGTGGCAGCCGGGGCCCTCCTGGGCACTGACTTCGGCGGTGGTCTCCTGACAAGTGACGATACTTGGGCCCTCCTGGGCTGTGACTCTGGCGGTGGTCTCCTGACCAGTGACGATACTTGGGCCCTCCTGGGCACTGACTCTGGTGGAGGTCTCCTGACCAGTGACGATAGTGGGGCCCTCCTGTGCACTGACTCTGGCGGTGGTCTCCTGACCAGTGACGATACTTGGGCCCTCCTGGGCTGTGACTCTGGCGGTGGTCTCCTGACCAGTGACGATAGTGGGGCCCTCCTGGGCTGTGACTCTGGCAGTGGTCTCCTGACCAGTGACAATAGTGGGGCCCTCCTGGGCACTGACTCTGGCGGTTGGCTCTGGACCAGTGACGATACTTGGGCCCTCCTGGGCACTGACTCTGGCGGTGGTCTCCTGACCAGTGACGATACTTGGGCCCTCCTGGGCACTGACTCTGGCGGTGGTCTCTGGACCAGTGACGATACTTGGGCCCTCCTGGGCACTGACTCTGGCGGTGGTCTCCTGACCAGTGACGATAGTGGGGCCCTCCTGGGCACTGACTCTGGCGGTGGTCTCTGGACCAGTGACAATACTTCGGCCCTCCTGGGCACTGACTCTGGTGGTGGTCTCCTGACCAGTGACGATAATGGGGCCCTCCTGGGCACTGACTCTGGCGGTGGTCTCTGGACCAGTGACGATACTTGGGCCCTCCTGGGCACTGACTCTGGCGGTGGTCTCCTGACCAGTGACGATAGTGGGGCCCTCCTGGGCACTGACTCTGGCGGTGGTCTCCTGACCAGTGACGATACTTGGGCCCTCCTGGGCACTGACTCTGGCGGTGGTCTCCTGACCAGTGACGATAGTGGGGCCCTCCTGGGCACTGACTCTGGCGGTGGTCTCCTGACCAGTGACAATACTTGGGCCCTCCTGGGCTGTGACTCTGGCAGTGGTCTCCTGACCAGTGACAATAGTGGGGCCCTCCTGGGCACTGACTCTGGCGGTTGGCTCTGGACCAGTGACGATACTTGGGCCCTCCTGGGCACTGACTCTGGCGGTGGTCTCCTGACCAGTGACGATACTTGGGCCCTCCTGGGCACTGACTCTGGCGGTGGTCTCCTGACCAGTGACGATACTTGGACCCTCCTGGGCTGTGACTCTGGCGGTGGTCTCCTGACCAGTGATGATAGTGGGGCCCTCCTGGGCTGTGACTCTGGCGGTGGTCTCCTGACCAGTGACGATAGTGGGGTCCTCCTGGGCTGTGACTCTGGCGGTGGTCTCCGGACCAGTGACGACGGTGCTGGCGGTTGTGTCTCGACCGCCGGAAATGATGGCGCACTTCTCCGCCGTGACACTCACGACAGGCTGGGCAGACTTCCTCTGGACCTTCCCCACCTTTGGTGGAGTCACAGCTGACTCTCCAATCCCCTTGGAACCCATGTCAGTTGTTTTCCCACCTGGAGTCTTAACACGGTCCCGTTGTCCACTCTCCAATTTTATTGCCTTTACAGGGGGTGGGCTGCCAGTGCCTTGGCTCCGGGTCCTACTGCCTGCCCTGGTGGCCGGTGCACTCCAAAAACCTTGAACAGGCACCACTGGTATTGGAGGCTTTTTGGCTGAGGCGCTACGACGGGACTGATGAATTGGAGGGGGTGGGGGCAAAAAGGTCAACTTTACAGAGGGAGAGTTTCTGACGAACACTGGGCTGGGTAGCTGGAGGGGGTCTGGGAGTAGAGGAAGAGTAGGTGGTTGTCGGAGGTGTCACTTTAGGTGTTTTGGGTGCAGGTGCAGGTACTGGAGGCTGTCGTGAGGTGGATGGATGTTGGGTGAGTGATTGCCGGTGTTTGTGTACTTTGGGAGGGGGTGTCACAGACACACTGGGAGAGGACACAGGGGATGTGTAAATGGGAGTGGAGGTGGTGAGTGCAGGTGAGCGGGGTATGGTGCTGGGTGTTCTGGTGCGAGTCCTAGTGGCTGTAGATGTAGTGCATGCAGGTGACAGTGTAGACGACACTGGGAGGGAGGAGGGAGAAGAGGAGGAGGGGGACACAGTGGAGGCAGTGGATGTTGTTGTGTCTGTATGTGGGTGAGGCTTGCATGAGTGCTTGTGGTGTGTGTGGTGCCTATGTTTGCTTGAGCTATTTGGGTATGTTGACTTGTGTGCATGCTGGTCTGTAGGTGTGCTTGGGATGGGCTGGGGTACAGGAGATTGGGTCTGGGTGGAGGAAGTTGGAGGGGGGAGGCTAGACACAGGGACAATTGCTGCCATCAGTGCTGAGGCCAAAGATTGCAGGGTTCGCTGAAGGACAGCCTGACCAGAATGAATGCCCTCCAGGAATGCATTACCGTGTTGCAACTCTCGTTCTACACCCTGGATGGCATTCACAATGGTAGACTGCCCAACAGTGAGTGACCTGAGGAGGTCAATGGCCTCCTCTCTGAGGGCAGCATGGGTGAGTGGGGCAGGGCCTGAGGTGCCTGGGGCGAAGGTGATGCCCACCCTCCTGGGTGAGCGGGCACGGGGCGAACGCTGAGGGGCTGCTGGGAGGGCGGTGCTGGTAGGGGAGGTGGCAGCTGTACCTGCAGAGGTGGTGGGCACAGATGGTGCCGCCACCACAAGGGAGCTCCCATCGTCAAACGAGTCCGTGTCGCTACTTGGTGATCCGGTGGCCGAAGTGAGGCTCCCCTCGCCCTCCGTCCCACTGGTGCATTCAGAGTCTGTGGTGTGGCCCTCCATGGCCATGTGGGATGCAGCTCCCTCGTGCTCCGGTGCCACTGTACCTCCGCCTGTTGATGCTGATATACAAAAGGACAGGGAGAGCAAAGGGGGGGAGACAGAAGAAAGAGGGTTTTAGTGCATGGCATACCGCTACCGTTGGCGGACAAGACAAACGCAGATGCCCCCTGCATTACGCCATGCTCCTGCCCTCTGCACATGCAATTTCTGGGATATGGCCTATATGGCAATGGTGGACATCGGCGCACATGGATGCCACAGGGGCAACTATACCTCGACTTGGCACTCTGCTGAGGTGGGGTAGAGTGCCACATGGGCTACATTACGGAGGGGCTTTGCCTACCGAACTCGCCCTCGCCTAGGGACACCCACAGCCCACCTCCACCACCCAGATACCTCCACTGCACGCAAAGTCAGCAGAATGAGGTTGTACTCACCCCCTTGTGTCTGCTGTGATGCCCTCAAGCGCCCATCCAACTCCGGGTAGGCCACCGCCAGGATCCGGAACATCAGGGGGGTCATGGTGCGACGGGCACCCCTCCCACGTTGGGAGGCCATCCCCAGCTGAGCCTCCGCCGTCTTCTTGCTGCAGCGGCGAATGTCCTCCCATCTCTTACGGCAGTGGGTGCCCCGTCTCTGGTGGGCCCCCAGGGTCCGGACCTCCTTGGCGATGGCACGCCAAATGTCCCTCTTCTGGTGGGCGCTGACCTACATGACATGCACAAGGAAAGAGGACCAGTCATTACCAACTGCACCGTCGTTGTGAGTGGCCCCCTCCCTACTCTGGCCATGTGGCTCATTCATTCCCGTGCATTAATGTTCTATGGACTCTGCCCCCTTTCCTCTTCCAACCAGCCCTCTCCACCCAGGCCTAGCCCATACAACGTGCTCCCTGTGTACTAACCTGTTGGTCTGGAGGACCGTAGAATAGCGTGTACTGGGGGAGGACCCCGTCTACCAGTATCTCCAACTCCTGTGCAGTGAAGGCAGGGGCCCTTTCCCCAGACGCAGCAGCCATCGTCGCTTCCAGACCGAGGTCATAGCAGCACTTGCAGTGTAGGTCCTCTCCTGTCGAAGGTCAGGTATCTAGTGATTGAACAGATAGAAAATGGCGGTGACGTCCACGGCGGTGACGTCCACGGCGGTGCGCATCATCAACGCCAGCGCACCTGTTCATTGGCTCCTGGGAGCCATAGGGTCCAATGTTAACCAATGCAGCATTGCGCCGTGGTCTACAACCGCCTACCGCAACGGTGTGTAACGCCAGCGCTGTTACCCCACAATCCCATTGTCCCAATTTAGAGGTCAGGCAGCCGCCATTTCAGGGGCCCACATGGCTTCATTTCATACTGCGTCACACATAGCTAGGCGCACTCAACACACATACAGGAAGGGTTATGTGAGTGGTGTAGTCTTGTGTGTGACTGTGGGTACATACCTGGAGGAATAATGACTGGTTCTTCGCTGTTGTCCTTCGTAGGCACCGTCTGCTGGGACATATGAGAAGATGGCGGAATCCCCCGGTGTACCGACCGCTGGATGACCTGTTGACAATGGAAGAGCGACATGTCATCGTAACCTACCGGTTTGACCGTGGCACAATCCAGGAACTATGTACCCAGTTGGAGCCAGACCTGATGTCACCAATCCGCCATCCGACTGGAATCCCCCCTGACGTGCAGGTGCTGTCAGTGCTCCATTTCCTTGCAAGTGGGTCTTTTCAGACAACAGTGGCCATGGCATCAGGGATGTCCCAGCCTATGTTTTCCAACGTGTTGTCCAGAGTGTTGGCTGCCCTGCTGAAACACGTAAGGAGATACATCATTTTCCCTGAGGTGGAGGATTTGCCTACAGTGAAAGGTGACTTCTATGCCCTTGGGCATATCCCCAACGTCATAGGTGCTATTGATGGTACCCATGTAGCTCTGGTCCCCCCCACCCCACAGGAGTGAACAGGTGTACAGGAACAGGAAGAGTTATCATTCCATGAATGTACAGATGGTATGTTTGGCAGACCAGTACATCTCGCAGGTAAATGCTATGTTCCCTGGCTCAGTGCATGACGCCTACATCCTGCGAAATAGCAGCATCCCTGATATGATGGGTCAACTCCAGAGGCACTGTGTATGGCTTTTGGGGGACTCTGTTTACCCCAACCTTTTGTGGCTATTGACCCCAGTGAGGAATCCCAGGACCAGGGCAGAGGAACGCTACAATGAGGCCCATGGGCGGACTAGGAGGGTGATCGAACGCACCTTCGGCCTCCTGAAGGCCAGGTTCAGGTGCCTCCATATGACAGGTGGATCCCTATTCTACTCACCGAAGAAGGTGTGCGACATCATCATCGCCTGCTCCATGTTCCATAATTTGGCTTTGCGACGCCATGTGCCTTTTCTGCAGGAGGATGATCCAGATGACGGTGTTGTAGCAGCTGTAGAGCCTGTGGAGCCTGTGGACAGTGATGAGGATGAAGCTGATGAAGAAGACAACGACAATAGGGAGTCAGTCATACAGCAATATTTCCAGTGAGACACAGGTGAGAACATTTTCATTTTTAGCATTACATTAACTTTCACACATCTACCTCTATCCAGTTTTTCGATTTAAGTCAACACTTGGTAACTGAGTTGTACCCTTCCATTACGGTTTCACAGGTGTGGTTACCTACGTGTCAACTGCTTGCATCCTTCAAGGGCTTGTGATGTGTGACATAGGTATGTTAGCTTTAGAATGGTACACCCATTATGACACTGTCATTGATAATACATTTTTACTAAATCACAGACTGACTCCAGATTGTTTTGTGTTTCAAGGGTGTTTGTTGAAGTGCTCAGAAATGGGAGGGGGTTGTAAAATGAGGATGGGTGATGGTGGAGGAATGTCCATGGCAGAGTCCAGTCTATTAGTCTCACAGGTGCACTGCCCATCTGGGCATAGGAAGAGGAGCTGGGGCAGTTAAAGTATGGACAGGGTAACAAAGTGGGACAGTGGGAGGACAATCAGGGTGGTGTCATTTCCTGGCAGGGGTCTTGCCATCTTGCTCTGTCCTGTTCCTGGATCTCAGGGACCGCTTGCGTGGTGGTTGTCCGTCTGCAGGGGATGGGGTGCTGGTGTGGTGGTCCTGTGGCGGGGCGTCCTGTCCTCTAGCGCCGGCGGAGGTGGTGGGCATCTCATCGTCCTGGCTAGTGTCAGGGGCCCCTTGGAGTGCCACGGTGTCCCTCAAGGTCTGCTGTATGTCCTTCAGCACCCCTACGATGGTGCCCAGGGCGAAGCTGATGGTCCTGAGCTCCTCCCTGAACCCCAAATACAGTTCGTCCTGCAGGCGCAGGGTCTCCTGCAACTTGTCCAGAACCGTCGCCATCGTCTACTGGGAGTGGTGGTATGCTCCCATGATGGAGGAGAGGGCCTCGTGGAGAGTGGGTTCCCTTGGCCTGTCCACCCCCGTCGCACAGCAGCCCTCCCAGTTCCCCTGTGTTCCTGTGCCTCCGTCCCCTGGACCGTTTGCCCAGTACCACTGCCCCCAAGTCCCTGTTGTTGTTGGGGTGGTGGGTTAGCCTGGGTGCCCTGTAGTGGTGGACACACCGCTGATTGACCTGTCCTGGGTAGGGAGGTTTGGGCCCGCTGGGTGGGTGCTGTGCTGGTGTTACCAGAGGGTGGAAGGTCGGTGTTGGGCTGTGCCTGTGCAAGGGGAACCGACTGTCCCGAGGCCCACGATGGTCCGGGCTGGTCATCAGGATCCAGTAGGGCAGAGCTGCTCTCGTCACTGTGGGCCTCTTCTGGGGGTGGAGTGGTGTTGTCTGGACCCTCTGGTGTGGTGATGGTCCTTCGGGTTCCTGCAGGGGCATAAGAGCATGATAATTGCATGTGTGTGTGTAATGGTGTGCAATGGGTGGGTGTTTGTGTACCCCAGTGCATGCATTCCTGTGTGTGAGTTTGTGTGGTGATGGTTGGGGGGGTGTACTGGGTATGTGCAGTGGGCATGCTTTAGTGAGGGGTGTCCATGCTTAGTTGTGTCATGCAGGCCTTGGTGTTGGGATGGGTGGTTTGTGTCGTGGGTACATTAGTGAGGAGTTGTAGTGATAGGGAAGGGGGTGAGGGAGGGGGGGTGTGATAGCATGCAGGTAGGGTGGGGGATATGATAGTTATGAATTGACTTACCAGTGTCCCATCCTCCACCGACTCCTGCGAGGCCCTCAGGATGCAAGATGGTCAAGACTTGCTCCTCCCATGTTGTTAGTTGTGGGGGAGGAGGAGGGGGTCCGCCGCCAGTCCGCTGTACCGCGATGTTGTGCCTGGAGACCGTTGAACGCACCTTCCCCCGTAGGTCATTCCACCTCTTCCTGATGTCCTCCCTATTTCTTGGGTATTGTCCCACAGCGTTCACCCTGTCCACTATTCTGCGCCATAACTCCATCTTCCTGGCTATTGATGTGTGCTGTACCTGTGAGCCAAATAGCTGTGGCTCTACCCGGAGGATTTCCTCCACCATGACCCTGAGCTCCTCCTCGGAGAAGCGGGGGTGTCTTTGGCGTGCCATGGGGTGGTGTGGGTAATGTGTGGGGTGATGTATGTGGTGATGAGTGGGGTGAGTGTAGTGGTGTGTGGTGTTTTGTGCGTGGATGTTGTGTGGGTGATGGTGTTGTGTACCTCTGTGTAGTGGGGTTGTCTATTCTGTGCTCTCTCTCTGTCGCCTTTGTGTCTAATGTTTGGTAGTAGGGGTTTGTGGGTGATGTGGGTGTGTGTTTTATATTGTGTTTGGTGTGTGGGAGTGTTGTTTGTATGTGTATCAGGTGTGTGTATTTGGAATTGCCCAATGTGGCGGTGTTTTGGAGATGTGTGTGTATTTTGAGCGCAGCGGTGTGTACCGCCAATGGAATACCGCGGTTGAAAGACCGCCGCGTGGATTCGTGGGTCGTGATAGCATGGGCGTGTTTCTGTTGGCGTGGAGCTGGAGGATTTGTTTTCGACAGTTTAACACTGACCTTTGGTGTGGCGGTGTTGTGTGGGTGTCTGAATTTCGGCAGATTGCAAGATGTGTGTCATAATAGCTGTGGCGGAATGCCGCCGCCGCGGCGGAGTATTGGCGGTCTTCTGCACGGCGGTAAGAGCCTTTTACCGCCAATGTTGTAATGACCCCCTAAATGTCTTCCTGTGCCCATCTCATAAACTGCATGTGTCTTTAGTTCAGTGCTGGTGGGGACTAATGGTGACATATGTATCTCAATATGGAAGCACATGTGAGAAATAGAGTCCCTGGTAGGTCATGGGACTGAATCAATTCACGGTGTGAGGCTTGTTCTCTGTCAGTAAAGAGATTGCCTACTGTAGAAACACCTGCTGTCTCCCAGGGGTCCAGCTTAACCAGGGAGAGAGTCTTTGCAGGAGAGGGCAGGCCACTTAATGGTATGTTCGGATCATGGGCAGTACCAGGCCTCACAATAGGAAGTGCGAAATACCAGTAACTAGTAGCATTAGAGGTGAAGTAGATTGTGGATGTTTGTTTCCTGGCAGGAGTAAAGATTGTAATGTCCCAGATTGCAAATCAGGAAGTGTGTAAATTTATTTCCTGTAAGTTTAGACCTGCCAGCCAACAAGAAAGCCATGGCAGTTTGCCAGCTATGCCGAATGAATGGAAATGCGGGGCCCCAAAGCAGCCATCATCTGTTGGCATTTGTAGTTTGCAAAATCCAATGCGGTGATAGCCTGAGCCCTATATAAGCTCCAACAAAGGAGTGTCACGAGATTTGAGTACTTTCCATGGAATTACCACTGGAAGGTTGGCAAAGTAATATAATATTTTAGGGAGCATCCCCGTTTTGGCAAGCACTAGCCTGCCCATCAATGATAAAGGTAGTGCAATCCAGAACTTAACCTGGGCTCTCAGTGCAGAAATGGCCTTTAGTGGGTTGCCTTCAAGGAGATCTGTACGTGCTCAATAAACCTGGATTCCCAAATAACAAAAAGTGTGGTGCGCCATTTGAAGCTCATGGTTTCCTAGGGTAATATTATCTCTCAATATTGGCTTTTGAAAGGAAAAAGCATAGGACTTTGCTTGCTTCACACATAGGTCAGATAGATCAGCAAAAATCTGGAAAGTATCAGAAATGAGGGTAAGGTCACTTTCGATATTGCGGATATTTACAAGCATATCCTCAGGGCATAGAGAGATCAAATGTGAGTGAGGGCCGTATGGTATGTCCTGAGTTCCTGCCTCTTGGTGGAGCCTCTGTGCTAGGAACTCCATTGCTAATACAAATACTAATGGTGACAGAGAGCATCCCTGGCATGTGCCTCGGGAGATAATTTATGGCTCTGAGAAATGAGCACCTGTTTTGGCCCAGGCTGCTGGTTCAGTGTACAGTACCAGAACCCTTGTTATGAAGGCTGTAGAAAATACTAATTTCTGAAACACTGCAAAGTGGTATTCCTAATCAACGGAATCAAACTCTTGCTGTAGATCAAGCGAGAGGCAGTCTGCATTTGGGACGCTGCCTTGTGCCGACTCCATGACTTGGTAGAATCATCTAATATCCATTGAATTACTCCAGCAAGGTACGCCACATTGGTCTACATGGATCAATTTCAGAAGTAATAGCAATAGTCTTAGAGCCAAAACCTTACTAAGGCCCTCATTATGACTTCGGCAGTCTTTTGAAAAGACCACCGAAGCCGTGGGTGCCAACATACCGCCAGTTGCGGCGGTATGTTTGGCACCACATTATGACATTTTTGGTGGGCCAGCGGACTGAAACAGCGTTTCCGCCCGCTGGCCCAGCGGAATAGTCACCACAACATTGCAGCCGGCTCGTAATGGAGCTGGAGGCAATGTTGTGGTGCGTCGGGTGCAGCAGCACCCGTCGCGCACTCCACTGCCCGTAATTTGGGCAGTGGAATGCGTGATGGGGCTGTGCATGGGGGCCCCTGCAGTGCCCATGCCAAGGGCATGGGCACTGCATGGGACCCCAGGGGCCCCCAAGTCACCCATACTGCCAGCCTTTCCATTGTGGTTTTCCCGCCATGGAAAGGCTGGCAGATGGGGACATCCTGGCGGTATTACTGTCGCGGGACCACTAGGCTCATAATGTGGCGGTAAGTATGGCCAGCCTGTTGGTGGTACTACCGCCACATTATCGCCTCCCGCTGGGGTCAAAATGACCCCCTAAGAGTCTTAAAATCAGTACCCAAGAGAGAGGTCTATCTGAAGCTAGATCTTCCGGGTCTCCTCTCGGTTTTAGTTGAGAGGTGACCGGGGCTTGTCTAGTTGTAGGGAGTAGTGTATTGGCCTCCCGGGAAGCTTTGTAAAGCTCCTCTGATTGAGACATGAACCATGCAGAAAAATAGAGTTAAACTCAATAGGCAGTCCATCTATACCTGGTGATTTATTACGGGCCATTCCACGAATGGACATACAAAGTTCATCAGAGGGGGTGGTGCTTCCAATGACTGAAAAGCCTATCTCAAAACTCACGGGAGATGTAACAAATTTGAAAAACCCTCTCTTGTCTCTGGGAGTGGGGGGGACAAGTCTTATATAAAGGTGCATAATAGGATCAAAAGGCTTTGCTAATGGCTATTTGAGGGTTACAATGTGTGCCATCAGAAGCCTTTATAGATAATATTGTCATAGGTCAGAGCTGTGTGCGAATCATGCGGGCAAGTAGGGTGACTGCTCTATCTCCCTCTGAATGTAACTTTAGTGTGTATGTTTTGTAGTCTCACAGTCTACATTGTTCCAGGAGCTCTGCATGTTGTATCTTAGCATCTTGCAGCGCTGCACGTTAGTAGGGTCAAGAATTGACTCATGTTCCAGGCTGCTGAATCGGTGTTCTACATCATATAATTCCCTATTAGCTATTTCCGGACACCAGTAGCTGTAGCTATCAAAGGCCCTCTGATGACTGCCTTAAATGCTTCCCATTCAAACAATGATGTGAAGGCTGTGACCTCGTTCTCAGTAAAGTAACTCTTTTGTGGTCCCAAGTCCCTGTAGACAGTATCTTCTAATAGTGCTATTGACATGCACCTTGTGGGAATTAATGCAGGCACCTTACCCCATGCAAGTACCACCTCAAGTGGGTTATGGGCTGAGAACGTCAGGCGCCAGATAGGCTGCTTCAGAGAAAGACCCCACCATATGAACTGGACATAGAACATGATTCAGTTGGGCATGTTGTCTATGTGGTGGGAAGAAAAAGGAGTATTCACGTATATCCGTGTTGTGCGTTCTCCATATATTTGATAAAGACCAACAGAACAACCAGCTGGGCAGAGATTTAGCCTGTCTAGCCGAGTCAGTGTTCGGCAAAGGAGGGCGTGACCGGTCTAGGGAAGTGTCAGCAACTGCGTTAAAGTTACCTCCCAAGAACCATGGAACCATGGAAGATGTGACCACTCAGATAATGTGGTAAACAGCCTCTGTAAGAAGACATTCTGTGCAACATTTGGTGCCTATACAATGCCTATACACTGCTTAGGACTACAGTTACCCCCTCCAGTACACCCTAGACCAGCACATAACATTTGCAATCGTCAATTTTAGTGGTTAATGCCTGAAAGAGGTCACCAACCCTCATCAATATTGCTGCCCCCCTGGCAAAACCACAGTAAGTTGTCGCAAACAATTGTCCCCTCCATTTCATATGCAAATTCTTGAACGCTGGAGCTGAAAAGAGTGTCTGCTGTAGATATACTATGTTGGCTTTTCTACGGTGTAACTGGGCCAGTACCCTTTGACATTTATGCATTGACCCTAATCCCCTGACATTCCATGTCATAATCCTGTAGTGCTGTTGTATTGTAGAAATCATATTATCACATTAGTCACATTGGAAGGGACAGACATGGCATGATGAGGCTAGGTGATCTTTCTGGTAGGATAACCATTTATTCCCCAATACTAGATCCAACAAGTAAACCATGTTCAAACAAACCACATGAACACAATGAATTTCGAAGAAAACAGGTAAACTATTGTGCATTCACTTAAAGTAGGGGAAACAGTGGAGATGGGTATTGTCTCCCTATTAAAGGGACCAAATTTGTGTATATAAGTACCAGACCAGCTACCCAAAAACCCTAGAAAAAGAACATTGGGGAAGGTAGTATAAGCTAACTTATAGTAGTGTCAGCGGCTCTATCCATGTACATCAATTGACATGGTTTGTCCATCTACACCCACATCTAATCCCCCCCACCCACAATAGCAGGGAAGAGGACTCAGAGGAACAGGAAACCGATGACTGTGATTAATGTGACAATAATGATCCTAAATAAAAGTGTTTCATTCTCATCATGTTACCATAACAAAAGGGAACGAAGCTATACTGTTATTAGAATCAGTCAGAATTTGCCGTCACTGAGGAGCTCGTCAGAGAAGACTGATGTTTTTGTGTATTCAGTGAGGCTGTTGTGGACATCACAACCACCCTCCCCTCCGTGGTCTGCTGAGGGGAAGGTAGCGCCTTGGAAAGCACCCTGTATGCCGCCGTCGTCTACTAGGTAAGTCAAACTATACCCAACAGGCTTCTGTTGAGGGGGCAGACGTTGTGTGTTTGGGTACTGCTGCTCCAACCAGTCCCAAGCTGGCTCCACCTCATCAAAGAATAAGGAGTGTGAGTTGTGAATGATCTTCAAGTGGGCAGCAAATAACCAATTATGGCCTTCAGTTCACAGCTGTCGCTTGGTCGCCTGGAAGGAAGCACGTTGCCTCTAGACCTCCAGTGTGTAGTCAGGATATAGTGAAACTGTAGCATTCTCCACCCTTATAGGAGCTGATTCCCCTGCTTTCTGTAGAAGGTGATCTCAATCCCTGTAGTTGAGTATCCGGGCTACAATTGGTCTTCGTGGTGCTCCTAGGTGGGGAATGGCAGTATCCTGTGGGCACGTTCCACACCAAACAGTGGTGATAGGCCTTGAGGGGCGACTGTTTTGAGAAGCCATTGTTCAATAAAGTGTGTTGGGTTAAATCCCTCTGTGCCCTCCGAGAGGCCCACTTTACGGATATTATTGTAGCTAGCCCGGCCTTTCACATCCTCTTCTCTTTTATGGAGACATGGACACTGTATCTGGAGTTCTGTTATGGCAAATGTATTTAAAGCCTGTTGGGGGCCAGCTTTGATAATGTGTTTTCTGCTGCATGCATTTTGTCAGAGTTTATGGTGTTCATCACATAATATGCCTAGTCTGTAGAAAGGGAGTCAATACGGTGCTCAATTGCAGATCTGGAGTCCCGTATCTCACGGATTATTAAGTCTAGATTTTCTTTTAGAGGAGCCATATTCATGGGCGATATATATTTGTCTATGGTATGTGTGAAAGAGGCACCAGATTGGCTGTACTGTAAAGTCTCCCTGCCTTGTTGATGGAGTGAATGAGTAGGTTTTGTGCAGTCTATGATGGTGTCCCTGGACTGCATGTTGTGTGAGGAAGAATGGCACTGCGTGTCTCACCCTGAGAGGAGGTTGGGGCCCCAGAGGCGGTCACCAGTCATTTACTCAAGGCTGTCTCCCCCAGCCCAACCTGATTTGGTCGGTTGCTCAGGGTCTCACTTAAGCTCACTAGTGAGTGTCAATGGTAATCATAGGGGGGAGCGAGCAACCACAGTTCAACAGTAGAAAACATTGCCTTTTAACTGCAAGGTTGCATAGTATTGTGAAAAATGCTGTGCTCTTAAATATTCCCAGTCACATCCAATGGAGCATCGCAGATAGTAGGGACATTCATGTCTTTTGGATGCCTCCATATCTTGCACAAATCAGGTATTGAATTGACCAAATAGGGTCAGTGAAGGTGTTTAGATAGAAATCGCTGACTTCGAAAACAACAAAACAATTCCATACATCCAGCCCCAATTCACAATCACATGTATCTTGTTGAGTGCGAGGCCGTGAAAAAACACTATCATAAAGCAATACAGTTTATATGTGTAGTATCAAGGTTGAGGATGAGTCCAGGTCCACGCAGGAGATGATGATAAAAGCTTTTTATTCAGTAAAACTTCACAGATAAAATAACAGGAACTCCAGCCTCCAGTAAAACTTCCAGCACCATCAACTGTCCAGCACGGATTGCTGTCCAGCTGAGGGAGATACTAAAAACCGCAGGTGAGACTGGAAGATACCAAATGAAATCTACATAATACAAATAACCCTAAAACATAAAATACAAACATACATAAAAATACTACCCAAAACACTACCTACAATATTGTAACAGAAATAAACACGATACTACACCACCCCCCTCCCTATATAAATTAAATCACAACAATTCTATTCAAATTCCAGATCCGCCCATCATTAAGTTTGACAGCCCCTCTAAACACTTTAACAACCTCGTGAATAGGACTGAACTTGGATGTACTAGATCTGTTAGTTCCAGGTAATTTAACTTTAACTTTGTCTCCAATACGTACAACGTTTTTTTTTTTACAGATTTACGAACATCATAGATTTCCTTTCTTTTAAGACGGTGATATTCATCTTTATCTTTAGCATTACTTTCAATAGATTCTTTGTCCACAACACAAGAAAGATGTTTCCTAAGCCAGGGGGGATTGATTTTGGTATGTGGCACACGTTTCCTAAACAATAAGAAAGGAGTGTGTCCAGAGCTGGAATGTGGAGTGAACCTGTTCTCTTCAACTTTATTTTCCACCCAACTCTCCCAACCAACTCCATTTAATTTAGCTAAATGAATGGTTTCTTTCCAAGATCTATTAAAGCGTTCCACCATACCATTGGTTTCAGGATGATAAAGTGCACATTTTTTGTGAACAATTCCCCTTGACAAAAGAAAATCTTTCCTAAACTTCAAGGTGAATTGAACACCATTGTTTGACAAAATCGCACCAGGATTACCCTCCCTGCTGAAAACTTTGGACAAAAAGTCCACCACTATCTTCGAAGTGATCTCAGAAGCTATGCATACTTCAGGCCAACGGGAAAGCATGTCCATAAGCACAATGATATACTTAGAGCCAGACCCTGAGGGCACAGGTCCCATAATGTCAATGGCAACTTCTTCCCACACCTCATTTGGAATTTCTTTAAGTACTAACGGTTGAGTTCTCACCTTAAGCGTCTTGTCTACCAAACAGCATTCAACACAATCTCGTACTCTCCTTTCTAAAGCAATATCCATTCCTGGCCACCAATATGAAGCCCTCATCCTTTCCTTGGTTTTGCTTATTCCAGGATGACCCGAATGAGAGAGAGCAAGGAGCCGGTCACGTAAGATGACGGAGGAACAAGTTTGTTACCCCTTAGCAACACACCTTCATGTGACCACAATTCATCCCACACCCTCTTGTAAGGGGAAATTGAAGTGCCATGGTAATCCTTCAGTTTCCCCGACTCCAGCAATCTCATCACTTTAGAAAGATCTTCATCTTTGTTTAATTCTTCACGCCATTCACCTTCTAAAACACACCCATCCGTTATAGTACAAACTTGTACTTCTTCATCAGTCCACCACGACATGCTATCACACTCATCAGTCACATCACCAGACACTAACCTAGACAAGCAATCTGCTGTCTTGTTGTCACATCCCGGAACATATTTCACCGTAAAACGATAATCTTGGAGCCCAACTATCCATTTACAAATGCGGGAAGAAAGGTTATCTAAACCTTTCTTCCCAAAAATCTCTTGTAATGGTTTATGATCGGATCGTACTTCAAAAGAGATTCCCCAAAGAAATTGTCTAAATTTCTTAATGGCCCAATAAATTGCCAGGGCTTCTTTCTCGATGGTAGAATAATTAAATTCTGCACCACGTAAAGTGCGAGAAGCAAAGGCAACCGTAGACTCGATACCCCCCCTTAGTTGCTTCAACACACATCCTAAACCTTTATCAGATGCATCTGTAATAAGATGACAAGGAAGGCCAGGTTGAAAGCTACTAAGAGATTGAGCAGAAGAAAGTGCTTCCTTAAGATCCTGAAATTCTATCTCACAATCCGTGGACCAAACAAACTCACTCCCCTTCTTGAGCAAGAATCTAATGGCACTTAGGGGGTTATTCCAACTTTGGAGGAGGTGGTAATCCGTCCCAAATGTGACGGATTTACCACCAGCCGTTTTACGAGTTCCATAGGATATAATGGACTCGTAATACGGCTGGTGGTATATCCGTCACTTTACCGTCAGTTTTGGGACGGATTACCACTTCCTCGAAAGTTGGAATAACCCCCTTAATCTTTTAGCAAAGTTGGGAATGTACCTAGCATAGAATTCTGCCATGCCTAAAAATATTTGAATATCTTTCTTACACTTAGGAGTAGATAAACTTGTAATGGTACGTACTAAATCATCTTTCGGTTTAACCCCATCACTTGAAATAACATGTCCTAAATACTTTATTTGAGACTGAACAAATTTACACTTTTCTTTTTTCAGTGTGATACCCATGGCTCTGAACAACGAAAGTACACTTCTTAATTTCCTGAGGTGTTCTTCATGAGTGTTGGTGAAAACAAGAACATCGTCTTGGAAAAAACATACACCTCCTAACTCCCCTAACATATCTTGCATAAGACTTTGGAATACAGCTGCTGCTGAACACAGACCAAAAGGCATACGATTGAATTTGAAAACGCCAAAGGGAGTAATAAAAGAGGTGAGAAGTTTAGAGTCTTCAGTCAGTTGCACTTGATGGTACGCAGAAGTTAGGTCAAGGGTAGAAAAAACTTTTGCATCACCTAATGAACTTATCATTTCATTAATGTTTGGTAATGGAAACCTGTCTTCAACCACTTGCTTATTCAGGTTGCGAAGATCAATACACAGTCTAATGTCTCCAGACTGTTTGGTCGCAACAACTACAGGAGCTATCCATTGTGCTGCTTCCACTTCTTGAATAATTCCACTTTCTTTAAGCCGTTTGAGTTCTTGCTTCACTTTTTCTTTTAAACTTATAGGAATGTTCCGAAATTTTGAGACTATAGGTTGTGCATCTTTTCTCAAAACAATCTGATGTTTGTAGCCTTTTATGCATCCTACTTTGGCACTAAACACATCCGGGTATTCATTCCATAATTGACGTTCAAGATCTGTCACCTCTTGCACCATAACTTGAGGCACAGCATTAGGGTTTAAAACTATTCCCAATTCTTTCTGATGGTGCCAACTCAAAATTGTATCTCCAACAACAGGAACGTAAATTTTACCAGATATTTCATTTCCTTTGAAATTAATCTTTGCGTTAAAGTATCCTTTTAATTCAATGGGTTTGCCACCATACGAAAAAGGCAAAACATCAGGTGACAATAGGTCAACTTTACCCTCAAAAGACGTCATATAATCTTCCACAGATACAAGAGACAGCTTAGCACCAGAATCCGTCATCATAGTGATCGGGATTTCATTTATCATTACAAGATCTCTTGGGTATTCACACTGGACGGTGGAAATACAGTTAACCTCATTTACTATTTGTAAGATGAAAGGTTGATTATCATTATCGTCAGACACTTCATACATTTTTACATTGCTTTTGTTAGTGGACTTACAACACTTAGCGAAATGACCTTTTTTGTTGCATTTGTTGCAGACAACATGAATAGCTGGACAGTCTTTAAAGTTCGCTAGATGAGAAGGTGACCCACATCTAAAACAAAATGTTTTAGTTTTGTTCTTTAAGTTGATGAAACCTTTAGGCTTCAAATCAATTTTGTTTACAGAAGAAGAGGCTTTAGAATTCTTTAAAGTTTCAATACAAGATTGTGAATGCTCAATTTGCTTTGCAACTTTCAACACTTCATCAAGAGAGGATCACTCTTGGACCATAGAGCTTCCCTAATTTTATCACTTTTGCTTTCCAACATAAATTGGTCCCTAATGCGTTCTTCTATAGTAGCACCAAAATTGCAAAGAGAAGCCAGTTTATGAAGTTTCGTTATGTAATCTTCTATCGATTCTTCATCCATCTGTTTGCTTTTGCCAAAATGGAACCTTTGTAGAAGAATAGATACTTTAGGTAAAAAATGTGCGTCAAGGTGAAGAAGAGTTTCATCAAAGTCATTTAAAGGAGCATCACCTACGGCTCCATCCAAATTTAACACCGCAGGTAAGGTGTCTAATATTTCTTGCCCTTCCGCACCTAAGCAATGTTGAAGAAGAGATGTCTTCCTTTCAATGGATAAATTGGTTCCACAAATCTTTATATACGTTAAAAAAACTTTCTTCCATTTTGGCCAAGGAATTGTCGGATCACCAGGGGAAGATAAAAAAAAGGAGGAGGAGAAATATTCTGCATTATGGAAAGTAGAAAATGAAGAACAAGGAATGTGAGAATCAGAATAACAGAACCAAAGAAAAGGTAAAGGTAGAAAGAATAATTGTGCAAAACAGTATCAAGCTGAAATCCAAAGAAATAGGATGTGGTACTGTTAAGAAAAGAATAAACATGGAACAATGAACATGGACAAATAACAATGAAATGTGGAACAACGAACGAAGTATCCAGTTTCAAAATTAGAAGTGTAATAAAAACACTACACTTTATACGTTTATCCGATTGAAATATAAATCGGAAGGACAGAGCAGAAGCAACAAATATATAGTTAAAGGAGCTGCACAAATTAACAATGTTTTAAAATACACTCGCAAGCTATATAACCATAGCCGTGCAAGGAACTTCAAGGATACAATATTCAACAAAGTAAAAGAAAGCTGGGTGTGCACAAAGCTGGGCATGGATGAGCACACGCTGAAGGAAAAACAAACTGGACGCGCACGAGTGCGCGCAAGAAGAAAAGTCGGCCACACACAAGGACATGCGCAAGGTGAAAGCCGGCGCGCACCTAAAATTCACTGTAAGGCGCGAGAATAGTGTAAACAGAACGCGTGCCTCGTTGCTTGGTAACCGCACACGCGGCCAAGCAACGAGAGAACACGCTGGCGGCACATCAAAATTCACTGTAAGGCGCGAGAATAGTGTAAACACAACGCGTGCCTTGTTGCTTGGTAACCGCACACGCAGCCAAGCAACGAGAGAATACGCTGGCAGCATGTATTGTAAGCCACACGCGCCAGCAAACGGCGAGAGTAAAAGTAAATATGCAATTTTAAAAAGTAACAAATTAGCGAAGTGCATCCAAACGTTAAATACAGCGCGGACGGAAAGTAAGGGTAAAGAGATAATAACAAGGGGAAAGAAGGAAAGAAAATCCCCAAAGTAAAAATGGGAAAGGTGCAAGAATAAAAAAAGAATAACTGAGAGAAAAGAGAAAGAAGATAAGGATTGAAAAGGAAAGAGAGTGAGAAAAAAAGATTTTTTTTTAGAAAATAAATAAAGTAGGTAACACACAAAGAAAGTAAACAAAACACAATGAAGAGAAAGATAAGGTGATCAACAATACCAGGGCCAACAAATAGACTAGAGTTCCTGTTGCAGGGATGAAGTTCGCCGGCTCGTTGCCAAAATGTAGTATCAAGGTTGAGGATGAGTCCAGGTCCACGCAGGAGATGATGATAAAAGCTTTTTATTCAGTAAAACTTAACAGATAAAATAGCAGGAACTCCAGCCTCCAGTAAAACTTCCAGCACCATCAACTGTCCAGCACGGAATGCTGTCCTGCTGAGGGAGGTACTAAAAGCCGCAGGTGAGACTGGAACATACCAAATGAAATCTACATAATACAAATAACCCTAAAACATAAAATACAAACATACATAAAAATACTACCCAAAACACTACCTACAATATTGTAACAGAAATAAACACGATACTACACCATGCTCTCGGACAGGGGAAGGCAACAGTGCTCACAGAAGTCAATGTAATTATCCTGCACATTGTTTCATCAAAACTCTCTGTTGAAACTTTTCTTGAAGTATGCATGAAATGCTCTGTCTCACATCTACTGGCTGCCATCCCCCGTCACTAATTACTGCCACGTAGAACTCAGAGGCTGAGCCAGACAGCCTTGATGGCTTCTGCGAGTGACGCATAAAGAGCGGGAACCAGAGCAGGCCGCCTCTGGTGTCCACAGCATGAGCAGCTGTTTGTGCTGTTTCTGCTTCAGCCTCTCACCAAGAGGGAAATCAGGGTATTTACTTGAGTGGGATCCATCCACCCCACAGGTAATCAGCATTGCTAGTTCACAGTGGGGGTAAGCCAGAATCGAGCTGCTGCAGAGTTCTGTGCTGCCTGCTGTAGGTCCTCTATGTTGCTCAGCTAACTTATTAGGAAGGGGAGAGGGTCAAGAGCTTCAGCTCATTGTCCCGCTGCTCGAAGTTCTCCAGGGTCCACACTTTCCTCTATAACTCCCCTGACACGGGGGTGCAATGAGATGTCTGTGTTTGAGACGTTGAGTCTCACACCAGGCTCGCGAACCACACGGCCTCACGACTCACAAAGGCGGGAAGCGGCTCAGGCTATGTCAGGCAGGTCAGCTTTGAGTATTTAACCGCAATAGGGGCAGAGCTGCAGTCTGGCAATTCTGCGGGCTTCTACCCAGTCGAATTTTTGACAGATCACAGGGAATTCTAGGGGGGGCCGGGCAGAGCCTCAAAATTCCACAGCTGCCATCTTCAGCGGTTAACAACGCCCCCCTACAAAATTAGGCTTGTTGCTGTTTCCACAGTGCCCCGGATACCTTTATGAGATTGTTAATATCCTAAAAGCAATACTTCTATGTCAATTACACACTGAATAATATTTTACTGAACTACAATAACTTGTCTTTAACATTCATTGTTGGTACATTGAACCAAGTTCCCCAATTGTCACCCATGAGTGTGAAAGCACCCCTTGTAAGATTACGCCAAAGTCCTAAGTTACACAACATTCCAAATCTACATACTTCAGCCCTATCGGGACTGTTGAAACAGATGTCTGTAACACATCCCCACCAGGTGTGCTCGTAGTACCTGGGGTCGAGCCACGAATCCAAGGCTTGCGCTGACTGCACATTGACAAACTCGTAGGCCACAAGAGATCATAAGGTGAAACTACATCACCAAGCATAAAAATACTCCACCTCTGGGCCTCTCTAAGTTGCTGTCCATGGTTTGTCCCTTAACTTGTTCCCGGTTCTGAAGTTGTCTGAGTCGCTTGAGATGCTGGTCTTCGCCACGCTTCAAATCTTCAGGTAAATCTAAAAAGAAGCATTACATATTGAAGTGGGATTCCCTTTCTCATGCAGCACATTTGCATGAGCAGGCGTGGGGGCAGCGTCAATCTTCTTGGTATTGCTTTGATGTCAGTAGGCAGACTTTGGAGCTGATCTCTCAACTTGTGCTGGCACATTCTGAGTTTCTGCAGCTGAATGCCACTCCACCCAGATTAAAGAGTTCAGTGTGACCTTGCTCCGGGTAGTCAGATCCCTTTTGACTCTCTCTGGTGTGCCTTTAGACCTTAAGAAGACACGAGGCCCTCCTGGAATACCGCAGACATGTTCATCCTTTGTGTCCTCTGAGCCGATTTTGCCCACAACTTCGCTTCTGGCCCGAGACCTCTATTGACTCCAGGTTTCAAGACACCCATCCAATTCCAGCAATGCTGGAGGAGGAGGAGCCAATAGTGTTCTCTGATGTCGTCAGCGCTGGTCTGACATTGTCTGACATTGCACCTGAATCCGACCAAGGCACCACTTCCTCTGTTGGACATTCTTATTCCTCAAGGGAGGCAGCCCACTTTGTGCTCCCTCTTTGGCACTGATTCTGAGGACTGTGGCCAGGTGATGAGTTCACTCAGCCCTATACTGATGACAATTGGTATGATGACTTTCATGAGGCTAGTTGCCTTGACACCTCACTCGAGACAAACTTTTTTTATCCTCCTGGACTCACCACAGAGGAATCTCCTTCCTACATTGTGGTTTTGCATAGTACAACAGACATTTTTGACCTCCACTTCCCTACCACAGAGGCCTAAGCAAGTGTTCAGACTGATATCCTACAATCTGGACAGGCTTCCACTGAGCCTCTTCTCCCATTTAATGAGGCTTTGTTAGACCCTTATTTGGGGCTGGGGCCAAACCTTGCTATGGGCAACCCTGTCAGCATCCTTCGTTGTTCAGGCTTCCACAAGTCAGTCCAATCTGAAACACATTGTCTACCACTCCCCCTGACAGGGAATCCCAACATGTCGAATCATTTGGCAAGGAGGAGGTTCTTCTACCAGCCTTGCCCTCCACTTATCCAACCCCAGGCTGCTTGTTGGGCCACAAATGCCCATGCCCTTTAGAATTCAGTAACTTAAGTCCTCCTAGGTGTTCCTGATGACCTTTGCCCTGTCTTGGCACAGGCAACTGAAGATGGTTGTGATGCAGGCAAGTTCACAATATGTTCTGGCTTGGACCTCATTGATTCCATCGGGTGAGCCATCTACACCAGTGTTGCCATTCATTGACGTGCATGGCTGCAAACTAGTGGGTGTTCCAGTGATGTCCAGTACTCACTGATAGACATACCTGTTGATGGGATGCACCTGTTGGGAGAGAAGGCTGACTCCACCCTCAAGTGCTTTAAAGAAAGGCAGGGCATGGCTAACTCTCTAGGGTTCTGCATCTCTCCTTGCAAACCACATCAGTTTCAGGGCTCCTTTTACAGTTTTGAATCAGGCACCTCATACCACCAGCCTGTCCAACCCCCTCAGTGAACCCAGAAATTTAGCAGTTGAGGCTTAGGTGTCCATTACATACACAACCAAGGTCAGTGTGCTGCCCAGTCTGCCACCCACCCCTGCAACACCCCCGCTCAGCTGCCCCACATGCCAAACCACTTTAAAATACCCTTGATTGCACACAGTGGGAGGCAGAATCAGATGATTCTTTCTGGGTTGACAGGAGATCACATCAGAAAGGTGGGTCCAGTAGATTTTTCAGAGAGCATGCTATCCCATTCCTGTCTTCCCTGCTATACCTTCCACCATCCCTCAATGACTGACAGAGGAGAACCTCTCTCTCACTCTCTCTCGCTCTCTCCATTTTGCAACAGGAAGTGCAAGCCTTTGTGTCAAAGGGGTGCCAGGAGCGGGGCGTGGTTGTCATTCCCGCTACTTTCTGGTGCCCAAGGTAGAATGGAAGCCTTTTTCCAGCATTAGATCTGTGTCCTCTCAGAGCCTTCCTCCAAAAGAGGAGTTTGAAATTCTCACCCTACCCCAGGACTTGTCTTCCCTTGAACCTGGAGACTGGATAATGGTGTTGAACCTGCAGGGTGCCTATTTTCTTAGTTCCATCATTCTGGCCCAACAATGCTACCTGTGGTTCATGGTGGGACAGGAGTATGTCCTCCCCTTTAGACTCGCCAGTGCCCTTCAGGTGTTCACAAAACTGATGACAGTTTTAGCAGCTCATCCTTGGAGGTCTGCTCTACCAGTCTTCCTCTACCCTGATGGTTGACTGTTAAAGGTGGGCTCTCACCAGGCAGTTGTCAGCCACCTCCAATTTACGGTAAACCTCTTGTCATCTTTTGGTTCACTATCAACGTGCCAAAGTCACACCTGACTCCTTCACAGATGATCCTGTTTATCTGAGCTGTTCTGGACATGGTTCAGTTCTGTACCTTTACCACAGGAAAGAGAGTACAGGACATTCAGGCAATGATCCAAATCTTTCAGCCTTGGTCCTAAATTTGAGTGAAGTCAACTCTGAGACTGCTGGGACTGATGTCCTCCTGCATTTTGATGGTCAAGCATGCCAGGTTGTATATGCAGGCTCGACCATGGGGTTTGAAGTCCCAGTGGGCCCAACATCAAAGTGGACCTCTCCAACCATGTTCACCTTTCAGAGTAGACTGCAAAAGATCTGCAGTAGTGGTTGCTGGACCACGGCTGGGTTAGTAGCAGACCTCTCTCTCTTACCCACCCAGTGCTAACAGTAGTGAATGATACATCACTTCTGTAATGGGGTGGCTGTCTGGAAGAGGTGGAGATTAGAGGTCTCGGATCTCCGACAAAGTCCCAATTCCATGTCAACCTTCTGGAGCTGAGGGCCATCAAGATGGCTCTGACAGCCTTCCAGCTGTCCATCAAAGAGAAGCGGGTACTTGTACTCACGGTCACCGTCATGTGGCTCTGAAACAACAGGGTAGGGCGGTCTCAAAGAACCTATGCCAGAAGGCCCTTCATCTCTGGAAATGGCTGAACTGCCATGGAATTTTCCTGGTGGTGGAACACCTGACTGAATCATTGAATGCCATACCAGACAAGCTTAGCTGTTGGCACCTAGCAGATCACCAGTGGCAATTACATCTGGAGGTGGTGCAAAGCGTCTTCTGTGAGTGGGGAGAATGTTGGATCAAATGTTTTGCCACTGCTGGGAACACGCAATGTCAGCATTTCTGTACGTTAGAGCATAAGGCGTCTCTCGCTCGAAGATGCATTCTGCGTGAGTGGTACTAGGAACTCTAGTAGGCCTGTCTGCCAATGCCAGTCCTGCCCCAAGTTCTCAAGAAAATCAGGACAGACCTGGCCCAAGTCATTCTTTTGGCTTTGTATTTGGCACAGAGAATATGGTATCCAGAACACCTGGACTTGATCATATGTATTCCAGTTAGGCTGCTGGGAGGACTTGATATCGCAGCAAAAGGGCAGGGTTGTACACCTGGTCCTTCACAATTTCCACATTCATGCTTGGTGATTGAGCATTGACAGCTGAACAGCTTCAAACTTCCTCTAGAGGTAGTTGATGTTATTTTGGCAGCCAGGCGTCCCTCGATGAAAACTGTATTTGCCTGTCATTGGGAAAAATGTTTGGTTTGCTGTGACACGCCAGATTATCCCCCTTCAGTCCAAGTTATCTGATGTTCTCTTGTTTGTTCTGTCTCTTGTCTGGCAAGGCTTTGCTTTGGACATGGTTAAAGGTTATCGTTTGTCCCCCTTTGACCTTATTACAGTTGCTAGAACAGCCCTCACTTTTTAAATCTGCACTTGTGATGTGAATTTTGAAAGGACTACAGCATATGTTACCCCCTTCTCCGTCTTTAATGTCCCAGTGGGACCTTCACCTGGTCCTCACTTACCTGACGTGCACTCTGCTCAAGCCACTTCACAGCTGTCCCTTAGGGCTCCTTACCATCAAAACTGTGTTTCTCATTGCCATCATGTAGGCACATTGAGTGAGTGAGCTTCAGGCTCTTTGTATTAATCTGCCTTACACTACCTTCTTCCTAAACAGACTGGTTCTGCGAACTTGGGCATCATTCTGATGAAAGTCTCAAAAGAGGAGGAGAGAGTCTGACGCTTGGAATCCAAGAGAGCACAGAGCTGCTACATAAATCGTACCAAAGACTGCCGGGTGAGGGAAGAGCTCTTTATGAGATTTTCTGGAATTGAAAAAGGAAAGGAATCATCTGTTTCTGGATCGAGCTCTGCATACAAAATTGCTAAAAGTTGGCTAAAAGGCAGCCTCCAGGGGAACTGCATGCTCATTGGACCAGGGCCAAAGCTGCTACCACTGCGTTAGCATGTGGAGTCCCTGTCCTAGACATCTGTCAGACAGCCATGCATGTGTCTCTCCATATGTTCAAAAAGCACTACTGTCTGGACAGTCAGATCCACTGACAGGGGCACTCCTCCACCCTGAAGGACTTTCTTATTCCAGACCTCTCTAAGACTAACCTCCAAATAGGAACTGATTTAGTATCTATTCAAAAGGTGAGGAATCAGCAGCTAGAAATCTCTATCATAAAAGCAAATGGCTTACCATCTGAAATGCTCTTTGTGGCACAGACTCTGGGCCTCATTTATGATGCCCTATTGGCACACTGCACCACCGGAGCATCATTTGTTTTACACTCCAGTAGCGCAGTGTGATAGCCCATATTTACAAGGCCACACAAAGCCACCTTGCATGGCTTTTCATGACCTTGTAAATATGGACCTTCTCACGCATAACGCTGTATGAAAGGAGCTTGGTGTTGCTTGGTGTGTTCCCATGCAGCACCCATGGAATCCAAAGGAATCTGACACATTCCCAGATTTACAAGACTGGGAATGGGACAGATTCCTATACCACCTCAGGGATGGCGTAAGATTGATGCAACAGGGAGAAATATCTTTATTTCTCCACGTTGTTTCCTCTTTCTATGTGTGCTGCATTCTGCAGCACACATAGAAAGAGGAAAACACTTCTTGTGATTGTTGTTGTGCAGGAAGTTGGCCCTTCCTGCTCAAAAGCAATCATCCCCGCAATGCAGGCATCCTTGACTTATGGTGCAAGGGTGCCATCGTTAGTACTAGATAGCAATTTGTGCACCAGCGCAGGGGAAGAGGATAGATATGAGCTGTACCTTGTAGATATAGTGCATTTTGGCTCTTTTCCAGTGGCACAGGGCAGTACAGCAAGGCAGTTGCTGTGCTACCCTGTGCCAAGTGCCTCGTAAATGAGGCCCTCTACCTAGCCACAAATCCCACACCAACCCTCCCATTCTCCCATTTCTGTGATTGAACTTTATCCATTAATAAGATCCTAAGTCTAGGATTATGCACACTGTTTATCAATTTACTTCCGGGGTTCTGTCTATGGTTGTTCAGACTTTCTCAAAAGCACCTGACACCAGCACATTGGAGGGACAGCTACATAGGCTGCGCATGCCATTTCCTGAGTGGAACCATGTCAGTGTGGAGCCGCAAAGTGCCACATCCCAAGGCACAGAGGTACTGCTGAAAAGCTTCTGGATCCTGTTTGATGCCTGGGGAATGTTCAAAATGTGAGGATTCCGCAGCTCGATTGAGTCTCTGCCAGAATGAGTGTTACTAAAGGTAAGTAACTTGTTAGACGAGCACGTACACATTGAATTATGGTAACTGAATGGTATAGCCTCCACCAAGATAAGGGTGCACTTGCTAGCTAGGTTAGGGAAAACTTTAGAACCAGTAGTTACATAGTCATTGTGATGAATGTTTAACTTGTTATCTTCAGAGTTAGACTGCAACACAGAAACATAGTTGTGTTGGTCCTGGTAATGTACAGAACTGGCTCTATAGAATATTGTAATATTTTTTGAACTGCTCTATATTTTTCCTGATATTTTTAGTTAGTTTCATCTGGCATACATGTCATTTAGTGAAAACATGGGGTACTACTCACAGAAAGATCTCATAATATTCCCTTAACCCCCGTATTGCGCCCCCTCTATTTCCTTACACTTGCATTCAAGAATGTACAGGTTCATGGCGTTTTGCCACCCCAACAGTTCATGTCTCCAAAATACCACATTATAGGCACACTTATTCTCTTTCTTTTCAGCGGCATCCATTCAATTCTTTCAACACTTAGGATATTATAGACATACTCTGTCCTGAACATGTAACACTACCTACTACTATACAGCCCACTTGGTGGCCGCTATATTGCCCACTCTACTTCAGTCTAAAAAAGTCATTTAGACAATCTCCTCATGGAACTAGAGTTTTGTTCCCAGACTAAGGATTTGGAGTCAGGTTTGACCACCTGGAATATTTGACCTTTTCTCCTCTCACACTGTGACTTCTTTCCTACACCCAACCACCATCCCTACAGACCTCTATTGTCTCCCCCTGTTTTTCTATACTTTTCTCACATTCATACAATTCTATCTCTCCCCATGCGGTCTGGGAACATGGGCATTTATTTCAAATTTAATACAACATACTGAGGGCAAGATATCAACTTTTCATGCAGCTAAATGCAGCAAGACACCTTGCTGTGTTGTGTAAAAGAGGAAGGACAGGAATGTGCCACAGCTATCAAGATAGGGAACACTCCTGTCCCCTGCCCGTGAAGAATTAGCAGCCTAGCACCAATGCAGGCACCCTTGCACCAAGGAGTAAGGGTGTCTGCATTACAGGCAGGATTGCTTTTGTGCAGGATGGGATACTTTCCTGCAGAAGAGCAATCCTTTGAGGCAACCAACAAGGAAAAATAAAGATGTTTCTCCTCGTTGTGCCTCTGGTGGGAAGGCATACAGTTCTGATACATTCCTAGTTCTACCACTGATGGTAAATTGGGAATCCATCAAAATATGTGGGCAGATGTGTGGAACAACACACATGCTCAACCCATGTAACACTCCCACCTTGTAGAGTAATGCAAGGCAGTTACTTGTGCTGCTGTGCTTTACTCCATATTTACCAAGCCAAACAGGGCCATGTAAGGTGGCCTTGCGTGGCTTGGTAAATTCCATCTAGGTTTTGCTTTGCTCTTGCGTTATCTTGTGTGGCACAAGGGTGACGCAAAACTTTGATGAATCTGGTTCCAAATCTCTTACCATATTAATTTCTCATAGCTTGGTCACAGACCCCTGGTTTAGGTCAAATTTCAATCACCTCTCTTAAATTTGATAGCACACGCAAACGTCAAAACTCGGTCAAGATACATTTTTCTCTTACTTAGGTGTAGAATATGAATCAGCATTGTTCGCTAAAATGAACACCGCTACCCATAGGGACCCTTTGAATATGGTTTCCCCTAATGGTAGTGACCTCTCACATTACATAAAACATTAGAAAACACTGCAGTATTTGCAGACCAAATATTCTGTTGTGGTGCTGCATCAGGAAACTCCGTTGTCTGCTGTGGGATCTCTGAAATTGAAACAAAGTTTGGTGGGCTCAGTTCATAAAAGCTGTCACCAAGTAAACTCACAGGGAGCACCATTGCAAGCTCATAATTGTTCCAAGAGGTGTGATGTCACCTTTCTCATTAATTGTTCTGTGCCTCATAGGGTCCTCCGTTAACGTCAATTCACCAAAATGCCAGGGGTAGCGTGACATTATTTACCCTTAGACCTTCAGTTTCATTCACACACACACGCTTAAATATAAACACATCCACAGATATACACTCTCTCTCTCTCTTTTTCATGTAAACACTCATACCAAAGCAAGCACACAACAGATATTTAAAACTATTTTCTGTGTACTTCAGCTGCCATGGATTGTTATATCCCTGATAATTGTTCTCCATTTTTTTAAGTTTGTGTTTATTATGAAAAAGCAAAAGTAACATTTGACTACATAGGATAAAATGCAAATACTGCTAGAGCAAGAATAATAAACATTGGATATAATAAAAGTGGATGAAAACATAAGATAAATATATGAATAGAAATGTGAATGCACTTATGTTTGAAAATAACAAAATTAGATAACGATTAAGGGGATTAAGGGTGAGGGGGAAGGGGAAGGAAAGGGACGAGTATCTAGTCATATTGGTAAAGGGGTAAAATGATAATCATAAAAACTGTAAACATTAAAATGAGATATGTGAAATCTCTACATACGTGCAGTTATAACATTTGGTATATCATTCTAAAGGGCACATAAAGAATAAAGCAAAGGGTATATTCAGAGTGGTTTTCTTACTTCAGCTGGTATGATAATATTTTTACTTATGAGAGTGGCGATTAGGGAAAGATAGCTAGTTAGTGGAAGCCATAATAAATCAAACTGCATTCCACCAGGATTGCAAAGTGACACAACAGGCTTGTTTCCGATTTGATGTTATTAAGTAAATGGAATATTAACAATAAAGACCTTGTTAATTTGTTGCCGGACTAGTTTCCAGAACAGGAAAATGGGTGGACAATCAAATAACGTATGTTTTAGATCTGCGTTTGGATATGAACAGGACCAACAGGATAGTCTGTGAGCTGTAGAGAAGGAGTTAAGTAATGTGGGGGCAAATAACAAACGGTGATAAACAAAATAAAGTGTTTGCATAGTATTACCAGCTCGTGTGGTTTTATGAAGTTTAAGCCACAATTTTTCCTAAAAAGCAGTAGACCAGCATTCTGCTAAATCATTTTCCCAGGCCAATTCAGTCTTTGATTTGGTTCTAACTAAATCAATGTGTAAGGACTTGTATATAGCAGATGCTGAAGGATTGGTATGTAGTAAAGAAAAAAGAGTAGTAGATATTTAAAGAGGGGAAGACATGGAAGGTAAGGTGGAAGTATAGTGAGCAATGGAGGTGTGCAAAGGTTTGTATTGTGATGTACATGATGAAGGTAAGAAGTATGTCTTGTGAAGATCTGTAAAGGATATAACTTGGTTATGAGCATAAAGTTGCAAAAACCAGCATAATCGTCTGGAATGCCATGTTTTCCAATATACAGACAGATTTTTTATTCGTATCAGTTTATTTTACCAAATAGGTTATTGTAAAGAATTTGCAGGAGAGGGACAAGCTAAGGGTTGAAGAGGTGACAAGAGTTTGTGTCTAGGAGAAATAACTGGCATGCGAAACTGAGAAATATTTGTTGTGAAGGCAAGACATTGTGTAAAATCAAAAGAGGAAATAAGAGATTCCTCTAATTGTAGCCATAATGGAGGGTGGAAAGGTAAATCAGGGGAGAGCCATCTAGCAGCTTGTTTAAAGAAAAGGCATAATTATATTTTTTGAAATCTGGAAATTTAAAGGCCTCCACTAGATTTATCCTTTTTTTAAAAGAGGCAAATCAATACCGGGGGATTTGCCTTCCCAAAGCAATTTGGAAAGCAGAGAGTCTATTTTTTGTAAGTAGTAGAGATGGAGTGTGAACAGAAATCATCGTGATGAAATAAAATACCACAGGAGATAGCACTACTTTGATAGAGTCAAGTCTGCCCCACTAAGAGAAAAAAAGTGGATACCATTGGGTGATAATATCATTTAACATTTTGATGATATTTTCAAACTCTAATTTTAGAGTGTCCTTAATAGTCTGCGAGGACCATAATCCTAGGTATTTTATTTTAAAGGGTTGTCAAGTAAATTTTGTGAAAGCAAAAAGTTGTTTATTACATAGGACATTTAAAGATAATATTTTGTATTTGTTAATATTTAACCGGTAACCGGAAAGATGGGAAAAGGTATAGATAGAAAAAAGGAGGTAGAGACAGAAGGGTATTGTCGGTATAAACCAACATTTTAATTTGTTGAGATCCAATTTCAAAGACTGAAATTAGTGCATCCTGTTGAATTTTATTTAGAAAGGGTTCAAGTGCAATAAGAAACAATAGAGGTGATAATGGACATCCTTGGTGTACCCCGCTAAATAAAGGAAAAAAGTCTGACAGCAAACCATTAACAAAAATGGAAGCTTTAGGGCCTATATATAGTAAAGATATTAATTTGATTAGCTTGGGTAGAATACCAATCCATTTTAACGCCTGAAACATGAAATTCCATCCAATCCTATCAAATGCTTTCTCCACGTCTAAGGCAATAGCAGTAATAGGATGATTCAGCAAAGAGGCTTTGCTTAGGATGTTGAAAAGGACTCGAGCATTATCAGAGGCTAATCGACCTTTAGCCAACAATGACTGCTCAGGACCTATAGGATCAGGTAAGATAGGATCTATTTGTAGTCCCTAAATGTTTGTGAATATTTTAAACACAGTATTAATTAAAGAAATGGGAAGATAATTTTTTTAAAGTGTGGGATCCTTATTATCGTTTGGGATTAGACAATCATAGCTTCCTGAAAGGTATCTTGGGATGTACCACTTTTGGTAAAAGAGTTAAATAAATGTAACAGTTTAGGTAGAAGAGACTTCGCAAAATGGCTATAAAATTAAATAGTAAAACTATCAGGTCCAGGGGCTTTTCCTCTGTGAAGTACAGAGACTGCGTGAGATATTTCTGAAAGTGTAATATCTACTCCAAGTGAGTTTAAATCAATATGATGCGAGGGGGAAGAAGCAATGGATTGAAAATATGTAGATAAATCTGATTGTAGTGGATGTGTTTCTAGAGAATATAAATTAGCGTAAAAATTAACAAATTCCTGTAGAAATTCTTTATCCTTATAAACAATACTCCCTGTCGTGTTCAGCAAAGATTCTATTCTAGTTCTGTCTCTTCTGATCTTCAAATAGTTGGCAAACAATTTCCCCATTTTGTTTTGACCTCCACACTATCTTGCGCTGCTCCTTAAGAGATAAGAGGAAGTAGCATTTGTAATTAATCTATTAAAGGTCAGCTTAGTGTCAATGTGATGATGTAATGATGTCTCATTATTAGAGTGATAATAATCATATTCAAGTTTTTTATTTTATGAAGTAATTGGTTCGATTGGGATTCCGTATGTTTTTCTTGGTTGATAAAATTTTTATTGTGAAACCTCTGGCTGCTGCTTTAAAATAATCACAAATCGAGACAACAGAGGAATTTGGTGTACTGTTAACAATAAATAATTCATTAGTAAAGGTTTCAGTTCAGTAGTAAATTTAGAATTGAAAAGAAGTGAGCTTTTAAAACGCCATCTGCCTGCATGAGGTGAAAAAGGAATAAGGTCAATGTCTGTATAAACTGTGCATGATCTGAAATCAAAATTAAACCTATTTCTGAGTGAAGAACATTTTGGGTGAGGGATTTACCAAAAAAGAGATAATCTATTTAAGACTGTGAGTGATGTGGGGATGAATTAAAAATTTATTCACAGAGATTTGGATGACATAATATCCAAATGTCAACTAATGAATTACGATGAGTGGTAGATTTAAACAGAGAATGCATCTTAGTATGAACAAACTTAACTGTTGAGTGCCTATCCAGTATAGGGTCATGAATTTGATTGCAAGCGCTACCAAATATAACATATTCATCATCACACTGATGTAATTCATCTGAAATAGTGGCCCAAAATGTATTAAGCACATAAACCGCACCATACACATTGAGAATATTTCAAGGTATGTTATTTAAGAGGAGTTTGACAATGATCCAGTGACCTTCTGAATCAGTATCTTCGTTGACCGTCATAAGATGTAACTTTTTATGGCAAAGAATCAGTACTCCATTCCTCTTTCCCAGTGCATTTGAAGTGAACACATTACCTACACAGCATCTTTTTAATTTGGTAACTTCTAACTCAGAAAGGTGTGATTCCTGAAGTAGTGCAACATCTGTTTTTAGTTTGTCTAAATGGGATAACACCCTTTGCCATTTAAGAGGATTATCTAACCCTTTCCACACAGTAATAGAGAATGTAGCATGAAAACAACAGTATGCACATATTGTATGTTTACAGTATCAGAAATAGCAGATAAAAATGGAAAATGAGAAGAATAAGAAATGTGTTGAATAAAAGAAGAGAAAGAGGGAAGGATTGTAGGGATGAAGACAACAAAAGATAAAAGATATTTTGTAACTATAGAAATAAAGGATAAAAAGATGCAAAGACCAAAGAGACAGAACAAGTCATAACAATGATGACTGAAAGACATACCCATGAAAATACAGAACAAGAGGGAGGGTGGTAACACCAGAAGATGACTTCAACAGCAGTCGAGGTCCACAGAATGCAGGGGTGTCTTTAACTCAAGTTAAGATGTCACATAAAGAGTAAGAGACAGGAACATGATGTGAGGACATATACCTATGATATAAAATAAAAACTATGGTGAGTTAAACTTTGCATTGTTAGGAAAAACACATTAGAACAGTAAAAAGCTTAAATAATAAAGTCAGAAATCTCATAACAAAACTGATTACAATAAGAAACAAGAATGAAGTCTAAATTCAGATACCTTTTGAAGTGTCTATCTCTTCTGATCCATGTTGTTGTAAAAGTTGTGTGTATATCACCTTGAATAAACATGGGTGAAGTGGTTCACATCTAGCATTCATGGCTCTCAATTGGGGATGCATGTCCAAAAATTGTTCCCGGCGATTGGCCGTAGCTTTAGCAACATCTTGAGAAAAATATAGTCTGTGACCAGCCCATATTATTAGTTTTTTAGTTTTAACCGCAGACAAGACTCGAAGGAAGTCTGTATATTGCAGAAAAAATAGAATGACTCCCCGTAGTTTTCAGATATCTTGGGACCTAGTCTGTGTGCGCTCTCTGTATATTGAGGGAGGTGGTTGATGACAAATCCAGCAGTTGTGGAAGAAAAGATTGGAAATAGGTGGTCAGATTAGATCCTTCTGTGTTTTCAGGGAGTCCATATATATGCGTAGTATGTTTCTACGGTTTCTATTTTCAAGATCTTCAGTATGTTTCCTGAGTAGGGATATTCTGGACTCTAGGTCCCATATTTATACTTTTTAGTGCTGCTTTTGCATCATTTTTTGATGCAAGAGCGGCCCAAACTTACAAAATACAATTGTATTTTGTAAATTTCCACCGTTTTTATGTGCGGATTTCCTCTATAATCAAATCCATGGAAGTTGATGTAGATTTCACTGGTGATGGGGATCTTTTTTAGATCTTTTATTTGATCCTGTTGGCAATTTGTTTAATGAGGCAGCTTTCGGAATGGTTCCTGGGTCAGACTCATATTTCAGAACCACAGCATCTTCCATGTCGTTGCAATTAGAATCTGAATCTGACTGAGGTGTATTTGAAAGTATAAGATTTCTTATTTTTCCCATCAGCACAAAAGAGAAAATTGTTAGGTAATGTTGGGTACTAGTGGGTGTGCAAGGAAATACAAATGAAAAGGAACACACTTGGAGTCAATGTTGTGTTGAAACAACCTGAAAGTAGTTGCTAAAGTTGAAAGTCATAGGCGGGCCATGTTAGAAGAAATTGTCATTAATTCTGTCCTCGAAAGATAAAGCAGAGCAATAAAAATAAAAATACAATATTTGGTAGAATCAAGTATTAAGAGCTGGTAGATGAAAATAGATGTAGTGAGACGTTGGTGGCATTAAGAAAACATTTTGTAAGGTAAAGGCAATTTTCAAAGGAAAACTTTTAATGTTACAACCAATAACAACATAGCAGCCACAGAGGAAACATAACTTTCTGCAGAAAAAAAGTTCCCTTTTATTTTTCACATAGGAGAAGTGAAAAATCTGGCAAAAAAATGGGGCACAATTAAGGTGCAAGACCATTCAGAATGTGTTGTTTCCTGAGGGAAAATAAACGCGCCCGTCGCCTTTACAAAATGGCAGGCGCATCTCCGTTCATAAATAAAAACCCACAGGTCCAGCCGCACAAGCATTCATATGTTAATAAAAGTCGCTTCTGCGACAAACCAAGATGTCCAGAGGAGACACATACTTGCCTCCTCCGATAGGCGAGTCTGGAATGGCTCCAAAGTCTTCCCAAGCCTCTCGTATCTGCAGAGCCTCAACGCAGCGCCGCTATATCAGTTTGCGCCGTAACCACCCCCGTACTCCATTTCTAAATTGCTCTAATAGTGAAAAATTAAACAGTATTTACTATTCATATAATAGAAAATGGAAGTCAGTTAGGGCGCCACTCTCTTTGTTTTCTCTCAATTTTTTTAAATCACTAGTAGTGAATAAAATATTATTCACTATTAGTGAATTTAAAGAAATTGAGAGAAAACAAAGACAGTGGAGGCATAACCAATGGGCAAGCAGGTACTGTATTTCAAGCTCTGATTTTGCCACCTCTGAGGTCAGGAGTCACAAAGACAGTGCCAGGGGTCGCAAGTGGCAAGCCAGGGGACTCAGCAGTGACCCCTGATGACCCCTAAGTGACGTCCATGGGGTCCTCATACCTGAACCAATGTGGAAGGCCGATATATTTTGGACAATTAAAAATGATGGCCACTGTTATAGGCTCATATGTGTTCCAAATGTAGACAGATGGCCTTCTTTGCCTTATTGGCCAGACTTTTTCTAGAATTTTGCCACTCTAACTATTGTAATTGGAGACTGGAATATTGCCCTTGATACAATTGGTACTATTGATGCAGCCAGATCTGATTGCAGAACGGTCCTTCATGACATAGGCCCTCATTATGACTTTGGCGGTCTTTTGCGAGGACCACCGTGGTGACTGCCGCCAACAGACTGCTGCGAGGCGGCAATCTGCCCGTCACATTAAGACACACAAGCACAAAACTGACAGAAACCAGCTACAACCACAAATCCGCCAGACCCATCGGAGGTGAAAAACTGTTGGACCCCCCACCCTCCCCGCTACGTCTGCAACATACCACCCTCCAAATAATGAACCACAAATCACCACAGCGGTCACTCAATGACGGTTACCCATTGGCGGTGCAGACCACCGCGGTTGAATTGACCACTCCACACCAACCGAAGCCAACATTGGCCAGATTGAAAAGCCCACACCTGATACATATAAACACACCGTACACACCCACCAACAGGACGATAAAATACACCCCACACAACCCACAAGTCTTTGCAAACGTGAAAACCTACCTACACGTTGCCAGCCCAAACATTTACAGAACTGCACACACAAACCACAACCATCTATATACACGTCTTGCATCACACACCACACACCATACCTCTAAACCTGATACCCTCTGCACAACACACACACACACACTATACAATAGGCATGTCCCCACAAAAGAACGCCTGTTTGACAGATGAGGAGTTGCGGGTGATGGTGGAAGAAATTGTCAGGATAGAGCCATAGCTGTACGGTGTACAGGTCTAGCAAGTATCCATTGCCAGGAAGATGGAGCTGTGGCTGAGGGTCGTGGACAAGGTGAACTCCGTGGGAACCTGTCCACGCAGAACGGATGACATTTGAAAGAGGTGGAACGACCTATGGGAGAAGATGCTTGCAATGGCCTCCAGGCACCACATTGCCATAATGAAGACTGGCGGTGGACCCCCACCTCCTCCCCCACAGTTGACAGCATGGGAGGAGACATTCTTGGCTATCCTGCATCCAGAGGGCCTCAATGGAATCACTGGAGGGGTGGACACTGGTAAGTCACCATTACTACCCCACCACCACCGATACCTGCAAGGCATGTCACCCCCTCACCCTGACTTCCTTCACTCCACTCCATCCCATACAGAGAACCACACCCATTACCACCCTCAACTGTGTACCCCTGCGTGCCCTATCCACTTCAAGCACACCCCTCCCAGCTCTGCATGCACACACAACAGTAACACATGGGCAGCATGTAGCACTACCAATCCCACAATCCATCACCAGAGGAAACACAGCACCCATCCCATAGGGAAAGCCAGAAATGCTGAATATGTAACTGACAATGACTATAAGAAATCTTTTACATGTCCACAGGTACCCCAGCTAATGTCAGCGGTGACCATGTGCCATGGCAACACAGTTCTCCACCAGAAGAAACCCTCAGTGATGATAGCAACTCTGGATGTCTCGATCTGGATGATCTCCCTGGCCCATCTAGGAAAACTGTTCAGTCGGTTACCACAGCAAACACCCAGTCCACCACAGGGCCCACCCCATCTGACTCCAACACCCCAGCAGCCACCCAACATCCCTAAACCTCTGTCCCCAGGACACGTCGATCAACAGTGTGCCCAGCTGTACAGGGCCCGAGTCAACACCACACAGGCAAGACAATGAAGGTCCTGGTGTAAGTGGGAGTGGGCACACAGTTCAGGGGACAGAGGCACCGGGAGCCAGGGCCAGTGGGAGGTTAGCTGTGTACCAAGGAGAGCCCCAACCCAGGGAACCGACTGCCCAGAAGGCACTCACACGTCAAGGGAGCCTCCCAGAAATCCCAGGACAGGATGGGTCACGTGATTACTATCTTGCATGAGAATCAGCATCTGCAGGGGGAACACCACCAGGAGGTCATGCAGCATTTGCAGGACTTAAAAGCCAACATGACCTCCATTGCAGGGGTGCTGGGTGACATAGCCAACATAATGCGTAAGTGCACCACACACCAGCGAGCCCCTACCACTAGCCAGTGCACTCACCAGCCTTCAACATCTGCTGCAGCTAGTGGACAGGAGGACCTGCCACAAGACTCAGAGGCCACCAGCACCCCTCCCTCTGCAGCAGGAGAACCACCCTGCAAATATTCCCCGCGACCCAGACAGACACCAGAGACTGTCGGCAAGACCCAAACCACTGTCAGGAAATGAGCCCCTCCTGAATGTCTCCCTTGTGTGCCACTGAACGACTTGTTCACTTTGGACTGCCATTGCTCCTTTTCCTATAGCACCATGAACACCGGACCTGTGCTACAAACCAACTGGGCCACTATGCTGAAGCTTTTGTCTATCATTACCCCACTTTAGTGCACTATCCCTCCTTTTTGTCACTTCAATAAACACCTTTGAAAACAACTGAAGTATCTGTGCTTTATTTACAACAAAATGTAATGTCTTGACCAGTATAATCCTGTGCAAATGTCATGTAAAGTGTGAATCCATCCACCAAATGTGTGAAAGCAGTCTGTAGTTATCACATTAGTTCTCAGTTGTGACCACACCAACATCTGCAAAAAGGGAAAGCATTACTGATAGTCAATTGAGAAGTAAAGGCATTAGAGCAACATGAGCCCCTGTAACATAACAGCCTACATTCAGTTGGTCACTTCTACTCAGTAATTTGCACAGCAATTGACTCCAAACACCATCAGTGAGTAGTAACAACCCATTTCAGGCCCTCACACAAGATGCCACAGAATGAGCTATGTCATGTTATCAGCATGCCAGTCCCTCCTCTGGACCACCTATTCTGGGCAACACTGTCAGGGAAACAGAACTCACAAATCGGTTGTGTAAGCACACTGTAAGTCACATGACATTCCTATCAACATATGCTAAGTACTGTATGGGATGAGGACATAGTTTGCATTGGGCATGTATTTGAGAAAGATAAACTACTGACACATTGCATGGGCAGAATAAGCTTGTTAAACATCACCATAACACTGTCACAATTGACCACAGATGGAACAGGGTCAGCTCACATAATGCACACATTTTTGCTTGGCACAACACAGCAGCCACACAGCACTGAACTGTAATGGAGGTACAAACATAAGTCCAGTCTTACCTGAGTGTCATTGGAAGTACTGCTGTATCAGATGTGTCCTGTTGTCCACATCCTCCTCCTCCTCATCACAGTCTTCAGTATCCTCTGCTGACACAGGTGCATTGTCTTCCCCCTCCTCCTGCAGAAATGGCACATGGCATCTGAGGGCCAAATTGTGCATCATGCAGCAAGCCACCACTATGTGGCAGACCTTCCCAGGGACGTAGAGTAGGAATCCACCAGATACATGGAGGCACCAGAACCTTTCTTTCAGTAGCCTAAAAGTCTTCTCGATAACCTTTCTGGGCCGACCATGTGCTTCATTATATCGATTCTCTGCCCCTTTCCTCAGTTTCTCACTGGTGTCAACAGCCAGGATAGGTTTAGGTAGCCTGGAAGTAGTGAGAGACACCCATTACTCATGTACAATGTCACAGAGGACAACTTAGGTGGCATACAGTGACATACGTTGTGTGAAAACTAAAGCTCACCTATGGGCCATCACCTGTTGGACGCTGCTATTCCTCAATACATAGGCATCATGCACAGATCTGGGGAACTTGCAAGTAACGTGAGAGATGTATTGATCTGCAAGGCAACCATCTGGATATTTATTGAGTGGTAACTCTTCCTATTCCTGCAGACCTGTGAGGGACCAAGGCAACATGGGTCCCGTCAATGGCCCCAATCACATGTGGTATGTGTCCCATGGTGCAGAATACAGCCTTCACAGTGGGCAAATCTTCACACTGGGGGAATGCGATAGAGCTGGTCACGTGTTTCATCAAGGCAGCCAAAAGTCTTTTAAGCAAAATCAAAAACATTGGCTGTGAGATTCCTGCAGCCAAACCCACAGACACCTGGAAGGAACCACTTGCCAGGAAGTGGAGCACTGTCAGGACCTGTACTGCAGGGTGTATAGCTGTAGTGGTACAAATAGCAGGAATCAGATCTGGCTCCAATTGTTGACACAGTTCAGTGATTGTGGCCCTGTCCAGACGATAGGTCATAATAATGTGCCGTTCCTCCAGGGTAGCCAAATAGATTAGGGGTCTGCACACGGGTGCTTGCCTCCTCCTCCTCCTCCTTCACAGTAGTTGGTATCTAGGTAAACCAAACATCAGAAGTGTGTGACTACAGGGAGGTTGGACACACAACATCACAGTACACAGAGCAGTCACATCCAATGTACACAAACAATGACTGTAATCTGCACTGGTGTCTTCTACATGCAAACGGACTTCCTCAAAAACTAGTAATACTGTTTATTAGCAAATGTGTCTCACAGATGTAGTCGGAGTTGTGTGTTGTGATTAGTAGCATCCCATTTGAAATGTACTGTCAACTACTCATCTTCATGCAGTGCATGGTAAGAGATCTAATTTGGGTGCCAGAGTCCACAAGCCAAAGTATGTCGCAGACTGGAATTCCATTGGTGTCTACCATCGGTACCTATGACGCACATTAAACTGACCACCATGAGTACCAGCATTAGGAAATGGCAACCACCTGTCCAGTATGCAAGAACAGGTAGAAGTGACCTCACTCCGCCGGCGTTTGGCATCATGGCGGAAGGTGGTCTGCACCACCTTACAACTCCTCATTGGTTAAAATGAAGTCTGTGGGGAACAGGAACCAATGATAATCACCGCCGGCGGTGACGGTGTTCACATCGACATCTCCACTGCGTGTGCCTGCTGTGTCCTGTGTCTGGAAGTCGCTTTGGCCCGTACTACAGGGGATAGGGCCCTAGCCTTCACATCGGAGGAACTGGAGAGGCTGGTAGATGGGGTCCTACCCTTGTATGGACAGTTTATGGGCCTCCAGACCAACAGGTGAGGCCCTTTTGGGTACTTTGTATGCTACATGGATGTATGTAGACATATGTGGGTGCTGGCAGTGTGTCATTTGGGGAATGTATTTTTGCTGCATGCAATGAGTACGAAGAGGTACGAGTAACGTGTAAGGTCAATATGGGATCTATGCAGTTTGTAAGCCATTGCTGTAACAGAATGTAGTGTTGAATTCCTGGTGTCCTTTCATCTGTGTTACCTATGCAGGTCAGTCCCATCAGAAAAAAGGGTTATGGTGTGCCATCGCCAAGGGCGTGCGGACCCTGGGGGTCAATATCCAGCAGAGCACCCATTGCAGAAAGAGGTTGGAGGACCTGCAATGCTGGGCCTGTAAGATAGCAGAGGCCCAGCTAGAGACGTCCTCCCAACAAGAGAGGGGTGCCTGTTGGACCCTGACCCCCCTAATGGCCTGCATACTGGGGGTGGCCAATCCGGAGTTGGATGGGCGCTTAAGGGCAGCACAGCATCCACAAGGGGGTGAGTACACACTGTGTAGAATTCTTTCTTGATGCTTGCCATGTTGTATGGCTGCAAGGTTCTAGTCATTGTATGGTCCAATATGCCTGTTTAGCTACACTTGTAGAGGGCCTGCATAGCAATGAAGAGTGGTATGTACATTTGGTATTGACAAGTAGATGGCATACCATGGCAGACATGACTTAGTGAGTCCAAGTAGGTGTGCAGATGGTAGTGCCTGTGCTCATTTCTGCTGTAGTTCCCAGGCAATTGTTTGGTATTGTGGTTCATACTGCACAGTGTTAGTCCCAGTGAGTCCTTGTGATGTGTATGCTGTATGTGCTGTTGTTTCTGAAATTGACCCTGTGCTCCCTTTTTTTCTCTCTCCTTTTGTCATCCTGTCCTTTTGTGCATCAGCATCATCTGGCGAAGGAGCTGGGGCACCGGTGAGTGGGGGAGCTGCAGCCCACAGGACCCAGGAGGCCAAGAGCACAGATGCCAAGGGGACCAGTGGGTTGGAGGGTGAGGGGAGCACCATGGGGGAGACAGGAGCTGATACTACTGAATCTGATTCCTCCTCTGATGAAAGGTCCCTTGTGGTAGCAGACCCCTCTGGGACCACCTCAGCTACTTCATCTTCCAACACCCCCGTACCAGCACTGCCCTCCCAGTAGCCCCCCACCCAGTTGCCTGTGCCCGCTCACCCAGGAGGGTCGGCATCTCCTTCGCCCCAGGCACCTCAGGTCCTGCCCCAGTCAGCCCTGCTGCCCTAACTGAGGAAGCTATTGGCCTCCTGAGGTCCATCTCTGTTGGGCAGTCAACCATAGTGAATGCCATCCAGGGGGTGGGATCACAGATGAAGCAATGTAATGCCTACCTGGAGGCATTCACAGTGGCTTGGCTGCCCTGCAAAGATCGTTTCAGGCTCTGGCCTCCTCTTTGACGGCAGCCAGTTTACCTGGTTCTTCCATCACCCCTCCAATTACCTGTTCCCAGTCCCAAAGCTTTCTCCCCCCAACCCATCCCAAGCACACGATCAGACCATCACGCACCCAAGTCAACAGACAGGACTCACACAGACAAGCACAGTCACCACAGATCACACCACAGGCATACACACAGCCAACACACAGAAGCACACACAACAACAGCCACTGCCTTCACTGTCTTCCTCTCCTCCTCCTCCTCCTCCTCCTCCTCCTCCTCCCTCACAGTCACATCAGCGCTCCCACCTGCAAGCACTGCATCATCAGTCACAGATCCTGTCACCTGTACTGCTTTGCCCACAGTCACCACAACAGCAGACATGCAGACTAGCACCCCATTCACCACATGTGCAGTCACCACCACCAGCATCACTACCACATGCAGCACACCAATCTCACTTGCAGACACAATCACAACATACATGCACACTACCTGTTTGTCCTCTCCCACTCGGTATGCCCAACCCCCTCCCAAAACACATAAACGGTCCCACTCAGACACTCAACAGCCATCCACCTCTCACACGCACACTGTACATGTACCTGCAACCCAGTACAGCACACCTACACCTCCTACAACCACTCCCTCTACCTCCGCTCCCAAACATGCTTCAAAGCATGCCCCATTGTACAGAAAAAACTTTTCCTTGCCCGCCATGACCTCTTCCCTCCTCCTCCCCCACCCCGTCCTGTCTGGAAAAGGAAGGTCCCGCTCCCAAGCCCAGTGCCTCCAGCTCCCAGTCCTCTCATGTCCCTCTCCCTGCATCAAAACCTGCCGCTAATGGGCACAAGCCTGGCACTCCGACCCCAACTCCAAGCCCACTCCTCCACCCCCTAATCAAAGGAGCAAAGGTCAGCCCGCTCCCAGACCCAAACCCAAGGACCCCCTCCCAAGAAAAAGCCCCCCACTCCCTGAGGTGCCTGCCTTCCATCATGATGTCCCTGCCCAGTGGAGTGACTTGGGCTGTCAGGAGTCAAGTTGGACCTTGTACGTTGCTCTGTGGGTTCTTCTGAACATTGGACTGGCCAACAGCCCTTTGTATATAGTTGCCTCATTTGCTGTGGGCGCAGGTCCACCGAAATACAGAGGTTGGACCAAAGGTATGTGTCCTGGCTTTCTTTACTTCTGCCTTATGTTGTTGTAACATTTCTCTGAAGATTGATATCGGTGTGTGGTCTGTGTGTATGGTGTGTGTGGTGCATGTGGGAGTGTCACTGTCCCCTTCCCGCCCCGTTGTCGGCAGTGTTGCTGCTCCTGGGCTGCCATCACGTGGCACATCTTTGGCAGGACTTCCAGTTCGGGTTCCATGGTGGTGTCTCCATTTATACGATTAGTTTCCGCCAGACTTTTCGTGGCGGTGGTCCCGGCCCGTAAATCCTGGTGGTCTGTTATGTCATATTATGGTGGCCCGGAAATGGTGTTCCGCCAGCCTGAAGATGTCAAACGCTGTGGTCGGTGATCAGCCCGCACTGGCAGTTCAGGTGGTAGTTTGGTTTGGTAGTTTGGCTGTCTGTGGAGGGATCACCGCAAATGTCATAATTTGGCAGTCTTCATCGCCAGCCTGGCGACGGTACTACAGCCATCGCCGGCGTGACAGTCAGCTGACTGCCAATGTCATAAAGAGGGCCCTAATGATCAACCATAACCTGACAAATGTTTGGTGTTTGAAGGCACCCATCTGACCATGACTATCTTATGTGACCACCACTCACTATCGAAGATTGACTACTTTCGATTACAGCGTTCTGTACTGCCTGATACGTACAGTCTTGATGTCCTTGAGGGCAGCCTGCGAACCATGCTCTGATTAACCTCTTATTAGACTTTCACCTGATATGCACCCCTAGTGCACTGGAGGATGAGGTCAGTGAGATATATTCACACCAGATGAAAAAGACACGCTTAGAAAACACACAGTAATATACATAAATTCATTGTAGCTGGGTTGCATCCAGGCAGACTGTCTCGACTTCAAGGAAGGCAACGTGGAGGGACTAGTTAATGTGAGACTCAGGACTAGATAATTGTACAAAACAATGACCTAATGTAGAGAGAGACATCAGAGACCTGACATCATTTTACAACAAGACACAGACCCCTACTTTGTGACAGAAACTGGAGGTTGCTAAATGGGCCTCAATGCCTCATACTCACAAGTCGCTAAACGTGCCTTAGTAAAATTAAAACTATGCCATTATGAGAAGAGAGACAAAGGTGGGAACCTCCTAGCAATACAACTGAAGCAAAATGAATCCCATAGTATGATCCCAGCGAATACAAACACAGAAAGCACAGTTGAGATTCACCCACTAGCTATTACTGAATGTTTTGATGACTGTTATAAATCCAGTTATGGTTAAGACCTGTATGATACAGCTACAATGGAAAAAAAAATCCTACAAACTTAACTGGGATAAGTCTGAAGTATTGTCCTTAACTAGACGTACAAGAGACAGTACACAGGACTGCCCTGCCAAATTGATTCCCAAGGGTCTCAAGCACATAGGTATTAGGTTAAACAGAAAATTGATCAAAATAGTAGAAGACAATGTCAAACCTTTATTATCGCAGACAAACAATGATTTTATCCATTGGACCCAGTCAAACCGACCTTTATGGGGATGAGTTCAATTAAAATGACACTGGCACCACTCTATAGCTATAGTAGTGGATTCTCCCACTTACACTCAGAAAGGATACATTAAATGGAATCAACTTGGACATCAAAAGATTTAAATGGGTTGGAGCCAGGGGTGGATTAAATCTTAGCTACCTGTTGGCACATACCACATAGAACGATCACGCCTTCCCAATATGACACAATACTACTGCACTCATAATTCATTTCAAATAGCCTACTTCTGGCAATAGCCACATACAAGCCTTTGTGAGGCAGCATAGAGAGCGTATGGGGTTTTACCAGTACACAAATCCTATGTCCAGACTATGCAGGGTGCAAAGGCCATGGCTGCTAGCTTAATATATGCAAAATGTGCATCAGAAGTACTACTTCAAGTACTACAAAATTAAACTCACAGTCCCAAGGCTGGAGCTCTCCATTTCAGCTTCTCCTATCTTTTCAGTACTGAGCTCCCTGCCCCAGGGCAAAGATCACCACGAACAGAAGAATATGATTTAAGAGTAAATGATGGTGAGACGACAGGGAGTGGGGGGAAAATTTTGAATAATTACTACAAAGAAGTTTGGGTTATGGAAAATGTGAAGGAGAGGTTTACAGAGGGACATGCTGATACAAAACAGATACCCACATAAAACTAACACAAGTGCAATTCACAAAACACACTTCAAATTCTACTGCAGTCCTAGCAGTGACAAAACCTGCTTAAATGTACAATAGCCCAGCCTAGGTGTAAGTCAAGCACTGCACGTGGATAACCACTGGGACTGCAACAAACTGCCATAGAAATCAATGGAAGCAGGTTATAGTGCTAACAACCCATGTGGAATAATGTAACTAAATTAAATTAATTCTAAATTTAAAATATATGTGTAACTGTTTAAGCTCAACTATTTGAAATTAAAATGAATGTAAAATGTTACAATTTGTTAAAAAAATATATATACTTACAAGTCAAATACATTAAATTGAAATGTTAACTTAGTTTAAAAAGTATGAATATTATTTAAACTTCTTAAGAACATAACGTATAACCAAGTATGTCACAATTAATTGGAAATAAAAATGTTAGTGAGGGAATTTAGTTATAAAGTATTGTTAAATATATTAATCAAAAAATCAATTCATGTATTAGATAAATCTAGAACTTAATATACAGTTAATTTTAGGAGGTAATATCTAGTGTGTTTTCTTTTAGTAGTCTAAAGTTAGTATTATTTGTTTAGGATGATTTTACATTTTTATTTTACATCAATTTGTTTTGTACTTTGTAATAAAAAGGGAGATCTCCACAAACAGATGCAAAGTTATTAATTCACTTAACACTTGTAAGTTTAATTGTAAGAGTCACCAATTCCTCATTTGAGAAAGTGAAGACTGGTTTGTCTACATCTAGACGAGAATCACTCAAAAATGGTGAATATCAAAAAGTAGAGATTTACACTTAGTTGTGGTAGTAAAGCGACATGGTAGTAGATCTACATCTGCAAAGTTATCTCCTCAGTGCTGCTATTTTGTTTAGCATTTGTTAGACCCCAGGGGAACATAATCCCTGTGACCATGCCAAGCATCACTCTGAGACTGAAATACTTTTCTTTCTTGTTTTTTATTCATTCTCTTTTCCTCCTATTATTTCCTTGCCTGCATCTTTGTTCATGAAATTGTTGCATTGTTTTTGACTCTGTTCTAATATTTCAAATACATTTCTTTGGCTGCATTGACATTTTATTTTCAATTCTATAATACTAAGAAATGATTAAATGCTCTTTCTTTTTTAGCAGCTAAGCTTCGTCTACAATCTCTGGTTCTGTCTTTTTGGATTACTGTTGCTCGCTTTATGTAGGTCTTCCACAGTATGCTCTGCTTTGATATCAATTTACACTTCAGTCTTATGCTATCACGTTATTATATTGTCTTCAGTAATTAATAAAACTACACCTTTTCCATCATATCTGCATTTGTTACCTATTTTGTATTACTTTAAATATTCAAATGTATGTATTGTCTTTAAAAATACAATGGATCTTGTTCATTCTTGTTAGAGGACGGTTCTGACCATCAGGTCAGCCCTGATTTTTTACCACCTGGTTTTTGACTTTTTACTGTGAGGAGGCCTCCTATGAGGGGACTCACGCACAGTAAACACATGGTAAAATGGACTGCGCGTGTTTGCCGCTGTGCTAAGGAAAGGCTGCTGTGGTGCAGCAAGGGCAGGAGGCCCCAGGCGGGTTACATGTGATCATGTGTGCACATGGATGTGCACCCGTGTGAGGGCTGTGGGAGGAGGATTCCTGGTGTGCGCAGCTCAAGAACGGCGCTTAGGTAAGCCTGGTGCAGGAGGAACTATGCAGAGTGGGTGGTGACCAGGAGTAGGTCTCATGAGAGGGGTGTACACATGTGAGGGAGAGTCAGTGTGCTTACTGCCTTTTCACTGTAGGAACACTCAGTTCAATGCCAATGTCAGTGTGCTTAAGGTATTTGCATTGTGGGGCTATTCCATTAAATGTCAATAGGAAAGGAGGGCCTAGGGTGCAACTCCAGTTCTCTGAGGTCCACCGAGACCAGAGTCACATCAAAGTACACTGTAACCTGTAAGAAAAGAATGATGCAGTAGGTTACAAGAGAATAGTTGTACAACTTATGGGTCATCCATGGATGTCATCTTGCTCTGACTCAGCTCAGGATTAGGGCCAATTACTGCTCTGTCCAGTTGCTTGAGCAGGACCTTGCATCAATCAGCCAGCTGTCATCCTGTGCCAGGAGCAGGCTGGAGAGGCCCTGCGAGGAATGCCAGTGAGGAGGGGCTGAGACTTTCAGAGCACATGTGGCAACTAACTCCTGGAGGATGCGATTTAGAGCTATCCCAGAAGACTGTGCAAGAAGGAGGGGACGGGGGCAAGGAAGTGATGTGGCACACCTGGATAGGCCAGAGGTGCAGACCTGCTGGACACTTCCACCCCCACTTAGAAGGTACTGCACAGGGGAAAGCTCTCTCTCTTGGCTGTGCTTTACTGCTGGACACTGGGACTGCAGACGGGCGTCATGGACAACTGGAAGAAAGAACCTCCTGACTGCCATTGGGGCAGGGACTCTGCCCCTGAAGGACTCCAGGCCAGCGAGGCGAATGCCAGGGCCAAGCAAGATGCCCCCCTTCCCCCGCCAGAGGTCTAGTTGGAGGAAGGATTGGGCTAGCGCAAGGAGAGCACGCTGCCCAGAAGGAAAAGAGGGAACCCAGAGGAAAGGTTGGCACAGGGAGTCAGTGGGACTGGCTCCCTATGATCTGGAAGCCTTCGAGGCTACGAGGCCTGAGGCGAGTGCTCCTAGTGGCAAGGGCTTGTCATCAGGAGCGAAACGATACCAGAATGATGAAAATCGGCCCTTGGGGGCCTGAAATATCCAGGGAAAAAGGATGGTGACCTTTGACATCTGGAGAAGCAGCTACGAAGCGCGTGGGGCTCTGCAGCTGCTCCAGACTGTGCCCCCGGGGTGGGCCAGGGCCCAGGGGCTGGCCCAGGAGGAAGACGAGGGAGGGGAGTGCCATCGCACTCCCCCTCTGGATGAGGAAGGGACCCCGGACCCCATCCTGGGGCCCCGTGAAGCCTGACCTATTTTGATTTGATGGGGGGTCACCTTCCCGCTCCCCTCCTGTCACGGTGGGTGGGGACCCCGGACCCCATCCCGGGGCCCCATGAAGAAGGAGGAGTTGGGGGGTGCCGTTGCGCACCCCCGCAAGATGGCCTCCGGCTGAGGAGGAGCCGGCGGTGAAGAAGCCGGGGAGTGCCGTCGTGCTCCCCGTGAAGGTTGGCCGGGGGGGCCCCAGACCCCATCCTGGGGCCCCCAGCAGAATCAAGTTGGTGCCCCCATGAAGATCCCCAGGAGGGGCCCCAGTATTCATCCTCGGGCCCCAAAAAGATGGTGGCATCGGGGAGGGGCCCTGGACCCCATCCCGGGGCCCCGAAGCTGCAGAGAGGGAGGGGGAGTGCCGTTGCACTCCCCCAAGCAGCCCATCCGGCCGCGAGCCTCCACGCGTCTGCCCGCTGGAGCGGGCAGACAGCACAGAGAAGGCCGGCTCCCGCTGCAGCACACGGAGGTGCTGGCCGTACGGGGAGCCGGCGGGGCTGCCTCCAACGAGGGAGACTTAAACTTGCGCCAAATTCATGCCCATAGACAGGGGGAGCTGCAGGAGCAGCGCAGCCTCCCCCCAACGCCATTTGTGTAGGGTGGGACAAAAGAAGGATAACGCCCCAAGGGTCTAAGATATGGTTAGAGCCTAAGCTTATGTGAATGTTTGTTCTGGTTTGTGGGACTTGTGCTTACTAGAGATGTGGGCTGGTATTTTCCATTGTATTGATCTGTTGTTTGATGGTCAATTAAGAATAACTTGAAAGTAATCCTAATGATTAAACTGCTTGAATATGGCCCTATATGTTCCCTGTTAATGCTAATTTAAATAATGACACTGACAGCCACTTCTTGGCAAGATAGATGCATTTGATTGCAGATGTAGGTGCGCTCATTTCACATTACTGTCAAATGTTCAAATGTCACAAGGGGGACACTGGGGATTGTTTTGCAATGTGGGTTGTTGGATTATATTCTTCCTTGGAGGAGACATGGGAGATTACACAATGTTTTCCCAGAGTGATTCCATTACTTTGTGTATATTTGTAGATTGTTGCATAGTATTGAGTAGTGTGTGTGAGTAATAAATCTACTTTCACTTTATCAAAAGAAAAAGCACAGACTGGACAATCATTTATTGAGAGTCATGCTTGTGTGCTCGTGAATGGGGATTACTAGCCCACCCCAACTCCCTTGAGTAAGCCTTGGACTGCTCTGCAACGCTACCCTATGAGAGTCAAGCGCTACAATGGGGTGTTTGGTTCCCAGTGGCGGTCGTGTGCGGACTCATTACTTGTGCAGGCCACACAACTAATGACCCACCTTCCCACAATTCTTATCTCTGTGACTTACTTTATCTCTATTAATGTGCCAGAACTCTTTGTTCTGCGGAACTAGGGGGCATATTTATACTCCGTTTGGGCCGATTGTGCGTCAAAAACTTTGACGCACAATCAGCGCAAACGTTGCCCCATATTTAAACTCTGACGCCCGAGCCCGCGGACGACAAAATTCCGCTGTGTGCGTCATTTCTTGCATGCGACAACCCGCCCTGCGTTAATGTTATGCAGGGTAGGCGTTCCCGTCCAAAAAACTACGCAAACGGCCGTGCGTCGTATTTATGCTTCCGGGCAAAAATGACTCTCGGAGGCGGAGCAAAAAAATTACGCACAGCCCAATGTGCGTCAAAATTTAACGCCTGGGTCAGGGCAGGCGTTAAAATGGGGCAAACACACCTGTATTTAATCAGAACACACAGAACAAACAGCAGAGCAGCAGAGCAGCAGAGCAGCAGAGCAGCAACAGGGAGACATGGAGGTGATTCTTATCCAGCGTGCACGTAGACGCAGAGCCCAGCAGCAACAACAGCAGCTACCAACAGCAGCTACCACAACACCAGCAGGGACCCCAAAGGCAGCGCAGAAGGCAGGAGAGGATATTCCACCCAAGAACCACCCTGCATGGCCTCATGGGACACGACATCATACAGAGGTACCGGTTGAACTGGCAGGCCATTCTGCAGCTGCTGCGAAACATTGAACAGCAGTTGGCCCCCACTTTGGTGACACCCCGCACCATACCAACAGAAACAAAGCTGCTTGCCGTACTTCACCTGCTGGCAAGTGGCTCATTTCAAACAACTGGTGCCCTGGTTGGCGGAATATCACAACCATCATTCTCCGCATTTCTGCCAAAAGTACTGGATGCCATCATTCAACTGACACCCCTCCACATCTGCTGCCCTAACACACTGCAGAAGTTGCAGGAAACAAAACAGGGGTTCTACCTCATCAGTGTCTTCCCACACGCCCTTGGTGCAATCGACTGCACACACGTACGCCTTGTGCCACCTGCTGCAACAGAACACCTCTACCGCAACAGGAAGCACACACATTCAATCAACGTGCAGGCCATAGTCGATCACCAGGGATTGATCACCAACATCGTGGCTAAATATCCTGGGAGTGTACATGACTCATTCATCTTCCGTCACTGCACCATCAACCAACACTTCCAGGATGGACGGTATGGCAATGGACTACTTGTTGGTAAGTGCAAAAACCTACTTATGTACACACTGCACAGCAACCCTCTAGGACACACAACACATACACCACAACAGCAACATCTAGACAGGAACACACTGAGGTCCTGACATCACTAGCCATGTTTTTTAACTCACCATTGAACCTGTCAAACATCGGAATTTACTGTACAGCCTAATGTGAAGACATTAATGAGCGTGGTTGCCTAAATGTCACCTTGCAAATTGTAAGTGTCACAATGACCTTTACATTAATACATTGCCTAAGTTTCAAGGTATGGGATGTCCAGGGTACTTTGATATGAACGTGTTAACAACACTTTCAAATTTAAATGTGCATGTACTATCATCTCACCCTCAGTGAAGATACACGGACACCTGTATCACAAGTCACAATGCTAGGGAGGGCACACTGTACTGAAAATCCCTAAACATACTGCTGACAAACGGTTAGCAGACAAACACTTGCTCAGCCAAGGAAACAACACAATGCAGAAGGTATGGCCTACAAGTATAGGATGTCACATTAGTACACAAAAGAGTCACAGACAACACAAGACAACTACTGCCATTAAAGGTCTTTTCAATAGTGCCAGCTACATCTACATGATCCCATTCTGTGTTTTTCTTTCAGCTGATCAGGGGTATGGCATCCAGCCATGGCTAATGACACCATTTGGGAACCCGAGTACTGCTGCAGAGCGGGCATACAACGACTCCCATAAGAGGACACGCAGCATTGTCGAGCGGACCTTTGGGATGCTCAAGTCAAGGTTCCGCTGCCTTGACATCACTGGCGGTAGCCTACTATATTCCCCCAAGATGGTCTGTAGGATCATACTCACATGTGCAATATTGCACAACATTTGTGTAAAAAGGAACATTCCCCTCCTCGAACCACACCCATACATGCCTGAAGACGAAGAAGAGGAGGTTGCTGGCCTGCAACAGGAGGGGGAACAACCAAACACGGCTGCTGGAGTGCGTAGGCGCCAACACATTGTAAATAATTTCTTTGCATAATTATCACCATCACCACTTAATGCACTATTGTAAATAAACACTGATAACAAACACCACATCATGGTTTGGCCTATTCATTTCTTCCCACCTTTAGCTTGAAATATCTGAAGAAGAATGTCGTCTCATTGAGCAATAATGATATAACAATCATGACACAAAAAATACACCACAAATGTAATGGCCAACATACAATGGTCAAATACACACACAATGTAAATGACAGACATCCTGTACAGTTCACCTTTGAAGGGCAATAGCTGAGGACCACACATATGACTCACATACATGTAGTAAACATGGATCATCTCAGCAGATGGCACACAACTAAAACACCATCTCTCAACTAGGGGAAAACAGGCCTCATACATCAGGCAGTTCACATGCTAATGCTTCAGGAACAGGAATGTAGTGCTAGACTCTTGCCAACAGTAATTCCAACTACTTACTATCATTGCAATGACTATCTGTCACTAGAGTTACACATAAGCAGAACATACACAGCACAAGTGCTACACCTATGACAAGCATCCAGCACATCACATCCCATTTACATGTCAGCCCTTTTCTAAAAACATTATACACACTTGCAGCTGCTCACACCCCACCTGTCTGAAGAGGTCCCTGGAATGCCGATTTGTGTACACTGAGATTCCCTCATCTACACACACACACTCACAAGAGTCATCCAGTGTGCCACACCCTTTCCTATGCCTACCATTGTCATAGTACCATCTCACTGTATGGAACTCAGCTCATATAATACACTGGCTTGGAGTTTTTAAGGCCTGGAATCACATGTAGATTGATTCTTCTGTGAAAGGTACTGTAGGCTAATTATCAGTAAATCCCATCTGACAGGACTAGTGAGCCACTGATGGAGGCCACACCAGTGATCCCCTCCATGCACACCACCCAAATGTACATACCCCGTCCCTGCTGATGCCTCCTACTGCATACATGTTGGAATTTGAGCTATTACATCATTAAGCATTGCTACTAATGTTGCCGTAGAACACTTTATCAGGGTTCATGTGTCACCTTCAAAACAACACAGGACATACACAGTGTGACATCTCAACTGTCTACTGCTCCCTCTGACCAGTCCTAGTCAGAACACTGATCATGTAATTACTGAAAGAACTTGCTCCTGATTGACCCAGCATCCTGTCAGCCTGACTGGCACCTGTCCGTGGGTCACTCTACAGATACCTGGGGTCCACCTATGGACCACACGTGCTGTCCAAAACCACTTGTACCTCAGACACTAATTTGTCATTAGCCTCATCAATGTATACTCAAATACATAGTATTGCATCTTCTGACTGTTATTTGCATCCGATTTGTGACAGTGCCCTTGAATAGCCAAATCTTGGCCCTTCCGTTGTCTGGCCCTCATTAATGCCTAAACTACAAAGTGTGACAGTGGACCTGGACCATAGTGTATGATGGTGTAAATGGCCTCCATCAAAACCAGCAACCTCAGATAATGTCCATGAAAAGTCAACACATATGAGGACCCTGACTGTTCAAACGCTGAGTAACATTGTTCAAATGATAAAGATGAAGCGTGTGTGTTGAATACCAGCCATTTACTTCTGCACAGAGGCTATGATGTTTCCTTATACATTACCATCCACAGAGGCCAACTGGAGTACAAATGTTGCAATGACACATGCCGGATCCAGACACTTAAGACATTCTCTCACTCAGCACACCAAGGTTGCCCAGTTGAAAGTCTCATTACACGTTTTCAGTGACAGGGTGGGACCATCCATGTGTAGGTGACCATGTCCTCAATGGCTTTTCTCAAATTTTGCTACAAACAACACCCAATAGAAACAAGATTAGCTGCCACTAACTCATGAGGAGACCTGGACGTTACAGTGACAACATACACCCTGACAGTTGATACTGGATCAATATTGGACCACACACATGTACATGTACCATCCAATCAACAAAATATTTGCAAGCAGCCAATCACAGTAGTGTCCCAGTTGTAACCTAGCAGGAAGAATGAAACATGCCACTAAACCAGGTAATGCATAAAGGGCCACATACATCAACAACCTATTTTTCATCAGCACATGAGGAACGTTGAGATTTAGCTACAAATATCAATGCAAAATGGTATGTCAGATTTCTCCAAAGAATCAATAGGGCAAACGTCAAATGGGCAAATGGGATTACAGAATGGCAAACAGTGAATCATACCCTATTTGCTTCCATGAGCCTGCTGCTGCAGGTTTAGCATTACTGAATTTGGGAAACCCTTGGATAAATTAGCAAGTCTGGAAGAGCAAACCCTAGGGTGCTGGGGGCCTAAGTCCACCTCTACTGCCCCCCCAAATATACATTATTTATGCACATGTGAAGCCCACACATGCATAAGGCGCATGTGTGCCCTACATGTCAAAAGTAAAACAGATTTTAGATACATTAACTCGTAATTAGGACATGGTTACCCCCTAAAAAAGCGTAGGCGACAATTGCACTACCTATTTGGCCTTTTTTATAATTTTGATTACCTTGATAAATGTGGACACATTTTTGCTAAGGAATACATCCTGGTATCCCGTTCATATTTTGAAAATAGCCATCAGCAATTACCCACATATGTGTACAATTATGAGTAATATCCATTCTGGCCAATCATTACCATTGCACTGTGAATACCTTCTATACATCCTATAAGGGACATTTGCCATAGCTAACCCCAAATGTGTATCACTTAGCACCGTTTGGTCATGTCAAAATTCATTTCTCAATTTGACAAATGAAAGACATATTTGTCATAATGCGTCATATTTCCACGCATACAGCTTGTGCGTCATAATTTTTGACGCACAGGAGTGCAGATAATGCAGAGTCAAAAAATTCTTTCAAAAATAGATATCATAATATCCTGCATAACATGGCCTCCATTTTTTTCCATAATGCGTCATATTTCCACGCATACAGCTTGTGTGTCATAATTTTTGTGCAGATAATGCAGAGTCAAAAATATTTTTTATATTTAGATATCATATTTTCCAGCGGCTTAATTTTCAACTCTAGAACTGTAAAATATGCCTCAAACAAATATAATAGACCAATGAAGAATTTTTTTTTGACTCTGCATTATTTGCACTCCTGTGCGTCAAAAAATATGACACACAAGCTGTATGCGTGAAAAAATGACGCATAGCGTGGAAAAAACGGCGGCCATTTTTTGCAGGATGTCATGTAATAGGATATCCTGTTTACAGAATCTGTACAGTGGGTGTACTTTCACTTTCACTTTGCAGTCTCAGATTATTCTAGACTGTGTGGCTGTGTGGAAAGTGTTGTCCTGTGTATTAGTGCTTTTGTGTCCAGTGTACCATCTCAATTGTGCTTTTGTCATCATTGTCTTGTTGTTGAATCCTGTCTGTGTTTTATTTATTGTCTGTGGGAGTTTGTTGTGGGTACTGTAATATAGGGGTTAGTTGGGCTCTTCTTCTTAAGTTTTCTTTGTATTTCACCACTCTACCTTTCCCCATTTCCTCCTTTTCCTTTTTCTACAACTTTTTCCCCTTTGTCAGTGCTGACATGTCTGGTAGGCCACGGCTTTCCAGGATGGGTGAGGAGGAATTGGGGATATTTATGTGGCTTGTTTGCCATTTCCTCCCACTCATGCTGGAGGCTGGGGGTAGGGTGATACAGAGGTATCACAGGGAGGCCCGTGAAGTCCGGTGGGGGAAGGTGCGCCATCACTTGGTCCGTCTATATGGTTGCCAAAGGTATGACCATCAACTGAAGCACCGCTGGGCTGATCTGATATCCAGGGAGCAAGATCTGCTGGACCACCTGGGAATCAGGATTGGTGGCCATGTTGGTGAGTACAGATCAATTACATGTGCACAATTTAAAGCTGTGTGGTGACATGTGATGATTGTTACCCAATCTGACAGATAAGTAGCTGACTGTGTGTAATGCTAGGGAAACCTACTGGATAATTGATGTACAATGTGAAGGAAGACAAATGCTAGCAGTCAGGTAGCTCATGTTTTCTACACATACCGGTTGCCTGTAGCAGAATGTAATGTAGTGCTGCCTTTGTGTCAGACAAGCAACACATTAATGACGAAATTAGGACTCTACAGGTCACAATAGCCAGTGAAAAATGGATGTTGAAACATCATACCTACATATGTAGACGCCATAGCTAGACTGACATTTGTAAACCCTACATGATGCTATAAATGAGTGCTGCCTTCACGTCAATTGAAGTTAGCAATGTTGTCCACACATATGTCACATGTGTGTCTGGTCGGTGTGTAAGGAAAATGTTCATGGAAGTGCCATGCCTTGTCGTGATAAATGTGTTCTTTCACATCTAATTGTTACATGCCTGATCTGAGCATGAACCATATTTGTTAAGGACTCAGGTGCCCTCAGCTAACATATTAGACTGGTATTTATTGTCACTTGTGCCCAAATCAGAATAGGGATTGCAGTCCAAAGGTGTGGACTAGAGTACAAACATCTATGTTTGGTGCCAATCACTATAGTTAGGACACATCAATGTATGAAACTGTAACAACATGAGGTATTGCCAAAGTACCTGGCCCTCTGTACCATGTACCTATCAGTCACATATGTGTCATGACCACATAGGCTGTTTGAGTTTGAGAGGTCATGCAGTCCTCAAGTAACCAGCTTTTGGATGTCTCTCTTGGATGCACATGATGAGATGAATGCACCCCTATATTGTTGGTGCATACTAATGAAGGTGCATCTTTGCCACCACATGACTGTCCAGGCCACTGCATGTGTGTAGTAGGGTGTGTAACTGTAGCAGGAGACTCATCCAATGTAAATGTTGCTCATGAATAATTCCATGCAGTATGAGCATGTGTGAAAGGGTTTCATTACTCATGTCATATTCTCACATTGTCTTTGTAATTGCAATTGTTTGTCAGTGCATGGATTCTGAGTATATTCTTCCTTCCATGCTTTACAGGTGGACCTGCACCGTACACAGTGGGAGAGGTGGCTCATTTTGAGGACCCCGACACCTACAGTGAGTGTTGCATGTGTGCTATTTTTAATGTTTGCTGGTGATGCATGATGGACTAATGTGTGTTAAACAGAAATTCAAGGTTTGATGCACTGCCCATTCATTAGTATTGTTCCAATAGTGGGATTTCAGTTATCACTTCATTTTGAGTTGACCTATGCTTATCCATTTCTCAGATTTTGGGTCTGTATGCCATTCCAGTAGGGCCCGCTATGGGGAATGGGGTGAGTCATGTGGAATACACTGGTTAATGTAAGAGTTGCTCTGGGACTTGTCTCGGACTGAGTCTGCATTTCAGACTGACATTCTCCCAGATAGCTTCTGCAAATGGCTTGTCTGAAATCTGCTGCTTCCCTAGTTAACGATGGACTGAGTACACTGTAGGATGGATCTTCCGGGGGCATGTACTTCCACAAGTTGTACTAGAAGTGTGTGGGACTAGAGTGCAATGGCCTAGGTGTACATGCTACTCATGATCATGGGTGTTCTTGCTCCTCTGTGTCTGTAGAAAAATATGCCTCACTGGTAGTATGTGATGTTGGCCTAAGTCAGTACATTTTGACATGTGTGGACCTTGGATAGGACAAGGTTTAGCTGACTCTGATTTGTTGCTAGCCCTTCACTGGTGGTGTGTGTGTGGAGGCAAAAACATGTTGAGCTTTCTATACACTCCTGGGTGTGCATTGATTATGGGATTGTTGGATGTTCTTCCCACCCCCCCCTCAAAGTCAGCCATGTGTTTGGGAATAGGGTACCTAGGACTGTAGCAACCAGTATGTTACACATACTTGTGAACATTTGAAACTTTGTTTTGAACCTAGTGTACACACTCGGTTATGGCACATGAGTTCTATACTAGCAAATCCAATTACAAATCGCAGATATTGAGGGTTGTGATTGTTATCACATACACTGACATATGTAGTCCAGGCAATAGGCGGAGGAGGTGCAGCCATAATGTCAGCTGCATTACTAATTTTTATGATGAGAAGTTTAGGCTGATGTCACCCGACATGTATATGCTATGTGTGAGATGCCCTTTGTATGCAGGCTTCCCATGTACTTCCTCTGAGACTTTCAATGATCTATATGGTGATATGAGCTGTTACAACTACAGTAAAAGTAATTTCCAATTGACCCATTGTGCTATTCCACCCAATGCATTTCCTATGGTAAATAGTTGCCCTTTCTCTTCACAGCTGCAAACATGAGTGCCGCACAGAGGCATGAATTTGAGAGGCGGGCCATGAGATACCGGCACATCCTGCAGGTGCAGTCGGGGTTCCGACGGATGGCCCGAAAATACCAGGCGGATCGGGCCTCCGGAGCATGGTGGGCCTCACCACAGGGTGGCCCAACGTTGCCCACTACAGCCACCACCACCACAACCACCAGTTCTCCCCAAGTGGCCCCAGCAACGGCGGGGACAGTTGTCCCTGCCTCTGCAGCACCACCAGGACTCAGCAATATAAGAGCTGCAGGACAGTCCAGTGGGCTACAAACAACTCCCACACAGAGCACCTCTGCCAGCACACAGACAGCAGCAGCACCTCCAATTGACCCTGCGGCATTCCAGGCTTTAGACCGCAAAATGGACAAGTTCATTCAGAAGGTGGACAAGCTGAGCTAGGATGTGGCGTACATAAAGAAGCGGGTCAGGTCCATCAGGCGTACCCTACGGAGGGCCAACCTCTAGGACTTATATGGTCTATTTTAATTTATCCCTCCCCTCTCTCCTCTTTCCTTTTAATCATGATAGGTGGATTTTGGGGATTAGTGTTAGGTTAGTATAGGTTGTTAGCTTAGTTAGTGTTAGGGAGGAGGGTGGGGGTCCTTATTCTTTCTATTGTTCATTTTTGAGTGTGTGGGTGGGTGTGTGTATGTCAATGTTGGGATTCCTGTCTGTTTAGAAAAAAAAACAATTGATAAAAAAAATACAAAAAAATATATGATTGTTTAGGATAGTATAGTATGTGTGTAGGTTAGTATGTGTTGTCCTGCATGTGTCCTGTCTCATAATGGTGGGTGGGGGGTTGATGTTTAGATCGATTCGTTATATGTGTAGAGTAAGTTTAGCTTAGGTTAGTTAGGGACTGTTGGAAAATGGGTTATTGGTAGGGCAGGCAGGTGCCTACACCTAGCAACAAGCTACTAACCTCCACATAGGTACAGTTAGGTCTCAGTAAATTAATCCCAGCTCAACCCTTGGTAGCTTGGCAACGAGCGTCAAGGCTTAACTTAGGAGACAAAGTGTAAAGCATTCAAATATCACAAAACAGTAATTAAATAAAACACAGGAAACAGTTTAAAAATCCAAAACCAATTTATAAAAATAGTTTATATTTTTATCTTTAAAATGACACAAAACGATTAAAATCGGTTCAGGGGAATCGGAGATATGAATTTTTAAAGAATTATTACTTTTCTAGCGCTTAGAAACAAAAAGAGCCAATCGGGTCATCTGGTTGCACCTCGACCGGGGCAAAGTCAAACTTTCAGGCCGACCGCGATGGAGCCCTGCTCGGCTACAGGTCGCGGGAGGCCTCGTTTAAAAAGTTACCTTCTGACTTAGTCTCTATTTGGAAGTTTTTCTTCACCGGGACGAACCTGCCAGTTGAATCCGACCTCCTGGAGCCCTTGTCCGGATACGCGATGTGGGTTTCCTCGGTGGAGACTTTTACCTTCGGACTTAGTCATTTTTTCGAGTTGAAAATCCTTTGACCGGGGTAAACCTGGATCTTGATCCGACGTCCATGGAGCCCTTCTCGGATACGATGGCTGGGAGGTCCCGGTCAACTTTTTACGTTCTGACTTAGTCTCTTTTTTGGATGTTTTTCTTTACCGGGACAAACCACGAAGTCAGGCCGGGTCGCGGTTGAGGCAAGCCGGCTAGAATTTCCACGGCGGGTCGTTCCCTCTCTGGAGCTTTTTTCCAAAAATTCTCAAATCTTTTCCAAACTTCTGGGGCTTCACCCAGATGTTCTTTTAAGGTTCTTTTGGGGTCCACAGCTCACCCCAAGGGTCCAGAAGTTCTGTGATGGTCCTTGGGGGGTGCGGACTTCAACTCCCAGAATGCACCTGGCGCAAACTCCTTTTTGGCCACTGGACAGTGGTCAGCTGGTCGCTTTCTTCAGGAGTTGGTGCAGGGGACTCTGGTTTAGCAATTTTTCACCTGTAGCAAACAGGGATTCCCTCCTTGAACCAGTTGAAGCCAGGCAAAGTCCTTCTTGTGGTGAAGCCCAAGTGTGCAGCTGGTGCAGTCCTTCTGAGTGCAGGGTCCAGGTGCAGGCCAGGGGTCCAGCAGGGCAGTCCTTCTTCTTCTTTAGTTCCTTTCTTGTTGAATTCTGGAGGGGATCTGAGGTGTGGGTGCAGGTCTGCCAGTTTTATCCTTGCTCCTGGGTGAAAAGCAGGGGGGCCCTGGTTCTCCAATCAGGGACAGGGTCGTCCCCCTGTGATGACCACTTCCTGGGAAGTGTGGCAAAAATCCATCCCAGAAGGCAACAGTCTCTAAAAATCCAACATGGATGAATCTGATTTTTGGAGGTTACATCTGGCTGAGCCCACCCACTGGTGTGGCTAAAAATCATAAACACCCCCCTCTCCTGCCCTCTCCTAATCTAATCAAGGGGGCACCTAGCTGTCTGGGGTTGCAGGATGTGGGGTGTTGCTGGGTGCTGCAAATGTCCTTCTCTGCCTTTGAAGACTAGTTTGGCAGCCCTCCCCCTTCCTGCCTCACCATCTGCTGAGGGGAGATTCTCTCCCCCAAGCACATTCCTTTATGTGAAGTCTGGCCACTTCACACCTCATCAAGGCAGCCTGGCAGAAGCTGCTGCAGGCTGGCCAATCAGAGCACAGCAGCAAAAACAATGCAGAGCTGAAATTGGCAACTTTTTAGGTAAAGTCTAAACTTTTTACCTGGGCAAGTTATATTAAATCCAACAACTGGAAGTTGTGGGATTTATTACAACAATCAATTTGATACCAAATTCTTGGTATGTAACATTTAAGGAGACTTTAAAATTTAAAATAAAGTCTGCCCATTCTTGCCTATGAAGGCCATTTACTTCAATGAGGGAAAAACTAATTTGGCTGTTTTTACCTCACCAGGGCTTATAAATCTATTTTTATAAAGTCCCTGCTTATAGTTACATGGCACCCAGCCCTAGGGGCACATAGGGCACACCTTAGGGGGGACTTATATGTAAAAATAAGGTAGTTTAAGACTTTGGAAGTACCTTTAATTCCAAAGTCGAATTTGCATATAACTTTAATTTAAAAGCAGCCAGCAAGGCAGGCTTGCTTTTAAAATGACACTGGGCACCTCAGCAATGCACCTAGGTGTGCACCACCTATGCTGTGGTCCCTAAACCTACATGCCCTACCATATACTAGGGACTTATAGGTAGGTTAACTTAGCCAATTATAATTAGCCTAATTTGCATATCCATTTTACACAGAGCACAGGCCCTGGGACTGGTTAGCAGTACCCAGGGCACCTTTAAAGTCAGGAAAACACCAGCAAAAAGTGGAAAATGGGGGCAAAAAGTTATGGGGCCTCTGCAATCAGCCCTGTTTTCTCACACAACCCCCCCCCCCCAGCCCACACGCCCAGGAGACTCAGCCCAACCCTGGGAGAGTCTTCCTGGCTTGTTAGGCGAGGAAGACAGTGAAGAAAACTGGCTGTCCCTTTGCAGGGCCTACTCTGCCTTACATCCCCCTGTCAGGGTCACTCCCTCTGGGTAGTGAAGCCATCCCAACAGTAAAAGGACCCAACTCAAACTGAAACTTCCCTCTAGGGGGGTCTTCTTCCTTTCTCTCTGCCAACTTGGGTAGTGAGGTGCCCACCTCCCCTACTCCAAACTTTGCTAGGGCAACACCTAGCTTACCCAAAGAGGTCACCCAACACTTGAGCAACCCCACCATGACCCATAGGGTCAGGGGGCCTACTTTGCTATTGGCCCTGGGGTCTGCCTCCCAGGCCAAGTACAGTGCTGCCTGGAAGGCTAGCACCCAGCAGAGGCTACTGACAGCTGTCAGTACCCAGAACCACACCCTAAGCTCTCCACTGACAGGTGGCTGAGCTGCTTTAGGGGCATCTTTGGGGTCCTGGCACCCCTCTTGCTGTCTAGAGTGGGGGGCTACCACCTCTTGTGGCAGACACCCTCCTTCCACTCTCCCTTCTGTCAGTGCAGGGGCAACACCTTGCATCTGGACAGCTGCCTGACTACTCAGGACTTCCTTGGGGTCAGGTGAGGCCTCACCAGTGCCAACTCTGGGCTCCCCCCCTACTGGGGCAGAAGGCCTTTGGCTCCCTGGAACTCTCTTTAAGAGTGGCCTACCCTTCCTTTTCTTCTTTCCTTTTCTTGGGGACCCCTGTCTCCTAACTGTAGGGACTGACTCCCCAGGACTTTGGGTTGGGGGGGCGCCCTGGGCGACCACCCCATCTGTGACCAGACTCACCTCTGGGAGGTCATTGCCCAGGATACAATCTAGGGGAAGGTCAGCACTGACTACCACCTTAATCCAGTCAAGGATACCCTCCCTCTCTAGGGGCACTATGGCTACAGGTTTGGAGGTGACCTCCCCTGTGTCTATCCTGACTTTCTTTGTCTTTCCTGGGACATACATGTCTGGGGTCACTAACCGGTCACTCACTATAGTGTGACTGGCACCGGTGTCTCTCAGGCCAGTGGTAGGGATCCCATTCACTTGAATGTGGTGGAAGTGCCTACTCCCACCCTCAGGGATCACCAGCTTACCATCTGGTCCTGTCTCCCAGCTCAATGCTAGGAGGACTTCATCATCTGAGGAATCCTACTCTATGGCTACACTGGACAGCCCAGTGCTAACCACCTTCTTTGGACAGGCTGCATCTCCTCTGAAGTGACCTGTCTGCTGACAGTCAAAGCAAGCCCTACTGTCCAAGAGTTTTTTTAACCCTGGGTCTCCCTGTCTCTGCTTGTCAGAGTGGGAGTGGGATTTACTCTCCTCCTTCTTAGGGTTCTGGGGTACAGAGGGAGTCTCTGTGGTGGGCTTACCACCTCCCTCCTTAGGTTTTTGAGGACCTGTCCCCCCCTTCTTGGAGTCTCCCCCCTGGGACTTGACAACCACCCTTGTTCTCAACCACTCATCAGCTGCCTCCCCTAGCTCTCTAGGGTTGGTCTGCTTAGAGTCCACTAGATGCTGGCGTAACCTTTCTTGGATACAATTGGTCAAGATGTGCTCTCTCATGATCAGATTGTATAACCCCTCATAAGTATCTACTTTGTTACCAATAATCCAGCCCTCTAGTGCCTTTAGTGAAATGTCCACAAAGTCAACCCAAGACTGGGTACTGACCTTCTGGGTGTCCCTGAACTTCATTCTATATTGCTCTGGGGTCAGACCAAACTTCTTGGCTAAGCACCTCTTCATACTAGGGTATGAATCTGCCTCCTCCCCCCTTAAGGTCAGAAGCCTATCCCTCCCTGAGTTGGGGACCAACTCCCACAAAAGGGAACCCCAGTATTGAGGCCTAACCCTTCTCATTTGGAGTGCCCTCTCAAAGGCCCCCAGCCACTTATCTATGTCATCCCCCTCTACATAAGCAGGAACTACCCCCTTGGGTAATCTGGGGCAAACTCCCCCACCCATGGACACCTCAGCTTCTTTATCGCTGCTTCCATCTCTTTTCTCTTTGTATGCCCACTTTTTCTTTTCTAGGGCCAGCTTCTCTGCTTCCAAAGCTATGTATGCTAGCTGGGCCTCCAGCTCTCTTTCTCTGATGGATGGGTTCTCTCCTCCTGAAAGGACCCCCTTCCCACCACTAGCTTTGGATCTGCCCCTAGTGACTGTATTTACTGAGGACCGTTCTTCCTCGTCCTCACTTAGGGTCAGATGCCTTCCCTCCCCTGAGTGGTTAGAGCTTGCATCCTCCCTTCTTTCTCCCTCTTCTGGAGCTTCTTCTGACTCTACCTCTTGGGCCTCAGCCCATGCTGTCAGGGATGTGATCAGGATTTGCTTCCTGAGATCAGTGGTTGCAGGCAACCCTCTTTCAATACACAACCCCCTAAGCTGGACTACTGTCAGTGTGGGTAGGCTAGCCAGATCAAGCTCCATGGTTCCCTAGTTTTGTGTCAACAAAAACTTTTTGCAAAAATTGGAAACAAGAATTTAGAAAAATTACAAAAATTCAATAATTTAAATTAATCCAAATAAAAAAAAAAACAATTTTTGCACTAGGACAATTTAAAGGATTTTTAATTTGTTTTACTCAAAACTGTAACGTGATATTGAACACAAGTACAGGATCCCGTCGCTGCTTCCAATTATGTTGGAAAATGGGTTATTGGTAGGGCAGGTAGGTGCCTACACCTAGCAACAAGCCACTAACCTCCACATAGGTACAGTTAGGTCTCAGTAAATTAATCCCAGCTCAACCCTTGGTAGCTTGGCAACGAGCGTCAAGGCTTAACTTAGGAGACAAAGTGTAAAGCATTCAAATATCACAAAACAGTAATTAAATAAAACACAGGAAACAGTTTAAAAATCCAAAACCAATTTATAAAAATAGTTTATATTTTTATCTTTAAAATGACACAAAAACGATTAAAATCGGTTCAGGGGAACCGGAGATATGAATTTTTAAAGAATTATTACTTTTCTAGCGCTTAGAAACAAAAAGCGCCAATCGGGTCATCTGGTTGCACCTCGACCGGGGCAAAGTCAAACTTTCAGGCCGACCGCGATGGAGCCCTGCTCGGCTACAGGTCGCGGGAGGCCTCGGTTAAAAAGTTACCTTCTGACTTAGTCTTTATTTTGAAGTTTTTCTTCACCGGGACAAACCTGCCAGTTGAATCCGACCTCCTGGAGCCCTTGTCCGGATACGCGATGTGGGTTTCCTCGGTGGAGACTTTTACCTTCGGACTTAGTCGTTTTTTCGAGATGAAAATCCTTTGACCGGGGTAAACCTGGATCTTGATCCGACGTCCATGGAGCCCTTCTCGGATACGATGGCTGGGAGGTCCCGGTCAACTTTTTACGTTCGGACTTAGTCTCTTTTTTGGATGTTTTTCTTTACCGGGACGAACCACGAAGTCAGGCCGGGTCGCGGTTGAGGCAAGCCGGCTAGAATTTCCGTGGCGGGTCGGTCCCTCTCTGGAGCTTTTTTCCAAAAATTCTCAAATCTTTTCCAAACTTCTGGGGCTTCACCCAGATGTTCTTTTAAGGTTCTTTTGGGGTCCACAGCTCACCCCAAGGGTCCAGAAGTTCTGTGATGGTCCTTGGGGGGTGCAGACTTCAACTCCCAGAATGCACCTGGCGCAAACTCCTTTTTGGCCACTGGACAGTGGTCATCTGGTCGCTTTCTTCAGGAGTTGGTGCAGGGGACTCTGGTTTAGCAATTTTTCACCTGTAGCAAACAGGGAGTCCCTCCTTGAACCAGTTGAAGCCAGGCAAAGTCCTTCTTGTGGTGAAGCCCAAGTGTGCAGCTGGTGCAGTCCTTCTGAGTGCAGGGTCCAGGTGCAGGCCAGGGGTCCAGCAGGGCAGTCCTTCTTCTTCTTTAGTTCCTTTCTTGTTGAATTCTGGAGGGGATCTGAGGTGTGGGTGCAGGTCTGCCAGTTTTATCCTTGCTCCTGGGTGAAAAGCAGGGGGGCCCTGGTTCTCCAATCAGGGACAGGGTCGCCCCCCTGTGATGACCACTTCCTGGGAAGTGTGGCAAAAATCCATCCCAGAAGGCAACAGTCTCTAAAAATCCAACATGGATGAATCTGATTTTTGGAGGTTACATCTGGCTGAGCCCACCCACTGGTGTGGCTAAAAATTATAAACACACCCCTCTCCTGCCCTCTCCTAATCTAATCAAGGGGGCACCTAGCTGTCTGGGGTTGCAGGATGTGGGGGTGTTGCTGGGTGCTGCAAATGTCCTTCTCTGCCTTTGAAGACTAGTTTGGCAGCCCTCCCCCTTCCTGCCTCACCATCTGCTGAGGGGAGATTCTCTCCCCCAAGCACATTCCTTTGTGTGAAGTCTGGCCACTTCACACCTCATCAAGGCAGCCTGGCAGAAGCTGCTGCAGGCTGGCCAATCAGAGCACAGCAGCAAAAACAATGCAGAGCTGAAATTGGCAACTTTTTAGGTAAAGTCTAAACTTTTTACCTGGACAAGTTATATTAAATCCAACAACTGGAAGTTGTGGGATTTATTACAACAATCAATTTGATACCAAATTCTTGGTATGTAACATTTAAGGAGACTTTAAAATTTAAAATAAAGTCTGCCCATTCTAGCCTATGAAGGCCATTTACTTCAATGAGGGAAAAACTAATTTGGCTGTTTTTACCTCACCAGGGCTTATAAATCTATTTTTATAAAGTCCCTGCTTATAGTTACATGGCACCCAGCCCTAGGGGCACATAGGGCACACCTTAGGGGTGACTTATATGTAAAAATAAGGTAGTTTAAGACTTTGGAAGTACCTTTAATTCCAAAGTCGAATTTGCATATAACTTTAATTTAAAAGCAGCCAGCAAGGCAGGCTTGCTTTTAAAATGACACTGGGCACCTCAGCAATGCACCTAGGTGTGCACCACCTATGCTGTGGTCCCTAAACCTACATGCCCTACCATATACTAGGGACTTATAGGTAGGTTAACTTAGCCAATTATAATTAGCCTAATTTGCATATCCATTTTACACAGAGCACAGGCCCTGGGACTGGTTAGCAGTACCCAGGGCACCTTTAAAGTCAGGAAAACACCAGCAAAAAGTGGAAAATGGGGGCAAAAAGTTATGGGGCCTCTGCAATCAGCCCTGTTTTCTCACAGGGACAGTTGTGGGTTAGGAGTAGTCAGGTTAGATTAGTGTAGGTATGACTTTTCCCTTAGTTGCCTCTGGTGTGAATACTTATGAATAAATATATAGTTAACCCTTTGCATTATGTGTTAACTGCTACTTGATCATGGCCTTGCCATCAGTGTAGGTGATTGTTGTTCTATGACATTTCTGTCCTATGCTACAAACCGAAGAAAAAAGAGGTTTAAAATGGCAGCTATCCCTGTGCTAACTTGGTAAGTATCCACCATTTGATAGAACCACCATTTGGAGTTTACATGGATCACAAAGGATTTGTGCTGCTGAGTATGTTTTCTACATCACAAAGGGGGTGATTCCGACAGAGGCGGGCGGCGGTAGCCGCCCGCCTCGCGGGAACCGCCATATGGCCGCTCCGCGGTCGAAAGACCGCGGAGGCCATTCAGGCTTTCCCGCTGGGCTGGCGGGCGACCGCTAGGAGGCCGCCCGCCAGCCCAGTGGGAAACCCCTCCCCACGAGGAAGCCGGCTCCGAATGGAGCCGGCGGAGTGGGTATGTGCGACGGGTGCAGTTTGCACCCGTCGCGTATTTCAGTGTCTGCATTGCAGACACTGAAATACACAGTGGGGCCCTCTTACGGGGGCCCCGCGGCACCCTCTACCGCCATCCTGTTCCTGGCGGGAGACCCGCCAGGAACAGGATGGCGGTAGGGGGTGTCAGAATCCCCATGGCGGATTGAGGATTCTCCCGAGCAGCGGAAAGTCGGCGGGAGACCGCCGACTTTCCGTTTCTGACCGCGGCTGAACCGCCGCGGTCAGAATGCTCGACGGAGCACCGCCAGCCTGTTGGCGGTGCTCCCGTGGTCGGTGACCGCCAGGGTCAGAATGACCCCCAAAGTGTGCTTCCAGACTTGGTATTGTGGGGAATTTATTAGGTCGGACTGCAGTGTGATGTTCAGGGACATCTTTGTAGATGAGGTGTTGTTAACACTCTTGTCTTCTTGTCTTCATTACTGACGTAGATCATGTGTGCAACAATTCAGCATGACTTCCCTTCTTGGAAGTATACTCAGAAAGGGTGATTGATGCTGTGTTTAGTTGTGTTTGCTTAGATTAGACTGCATAATTTAATGTTTTAGTATTGCATGGTACCCACATTTATCAGCCACCATTAGTTGACTTTGATTGCTATTGCTGGAGCATTATTCTGTCCAACACAGCATGATTGTGTGTGGTTTCTCCCTTCATCAGTTATTCTCCTCAGGATGGTCCGGTTATGATGCAATCCTGGCCACTGCACAGATGTACCTGACTACATGATGTCAGGACAGTTGTATTGACAAGCTACATGGTTGTCACACAAGCACTTTTGAGTTATCTACTGCACAGTTGATGTGTCAAATTACACAGAGACATATTAGGTGTGCAAGTGCTATTTATTGATAGGTGCTGTAGTGCAAAATGTACATTGTCCATGTTTGCTGAGTCCGTTCTAGTGCATTCTTACATGGTGATCCTACAGAAGGGGTGTGGATGATGCTCCTGACATGCTGGGGTGATGTTACAGACAGTGCAGAGGGACAGGATTTGCCGATTAGTAGGAAAGAGACATTCACTGGCAATGCTGACAAGTCATACAGTGGTTAGCAGAACAGTCATTGAGTATAGTTGTAGTGAGACTGGCAATTGACAAAACGTAGGACCTTGGTCAAAGTAGGCCATGGTGCAGGGACTAGTGCTTCCGGGTACTCTTCCGTGTGAATGTGATCTGTTCCATGTCTTCTTCTTCTGATGTGTGTGTTGCCTGCTTTGTCCTTGTTGTTGTTGGTTGTGAAGGGGCAACACACACCTCAGTGTTAGAAGACGTGTAGTCAGACATCACGGTGGCTGCCCCCTGTGAAGGTCTTAAGGGCAGTACTGCAGCAAGGAGGGCCTGCTGGTTTTTGAGAATAGCAGCTACATCACGATGGTAGGCAGCCAGGTCGGCCCTGAGGGAGTCATGATTGCATTCGTGCATGCAGTGGAAAGTTTGGGGTGCGAGGTGTTGTGGCAACTCCCTTACTGCAGTGGTGAATTCCTTTATAGTTTCTTGTAGTCCTTGCAGTATGGATGTTAGGGCTTGCATAGCTGCTGCCTGATCTGCAGATGACATCATGCACGAGCGCACCCCCTCAAGGCTGGCTGCCATATTTTGCATCCCCACCTGCACCTCCTTGGCCAGCTCCCGCTGTACTCCAACTACAGTTCTTTCAAAGCTGGTGCCAGTGTCGTCAGAGTCCTCAGCTGTGTAGGAGCTGGCAGGTCTTGCAATTGGGGTGGTTCTTCTGTGATGGCTGCTTGTTCTGTGCTCCTCCTTGTGACTGAAGGTGGGGTCTGGAGGGTTTCAAGGACCTTTTGGATGGTCTCCTGGGGAATGTTTATGGGCTCGTCATCCATGTCATCAGGGAAATCAGGGACAGGCCTATCGGCAGGAGATCCATGTTCCTCTGCAATGAAACAGGGTACAATTAGTGTGTCTGTGTTGTGACAATTTTTACGTAACATGCCAGCCTTTTGATGAATTTACTTTGTGATCTTGTTTGGTATTGGTATCTGCTGTCCTTCATATGGGCATTGATATAGGCCTATGTCCTACCTGTGTGTCACATGTATGATATTGAGTTATCAGACTTGTCTGCCTAATCGCCTCTAGGTGTTGCTTTGTACCAAATAGGGAATAGCCATCTTTTTGTCCTACTCGACCCTCTGTGTATATCCATTCTTATGGTGAGACCTTTCACTGGCTGTGGGTGTTCTGATTGCCCTGGCAGCACACTTGCCTCTCAGGACCTGCCCCAATCCCTGATTGTTCACATTGACTTAAATGTAATTGACATTATTGTATTTTAAATCCCCATGCAACTTACCCTGCATGTGCATTGTCTCGTGGTAGTCTGCACTGTCCTGTCCTTGAATCCCTGTGACGATCTCCTCAGGGATGACGGCTGTGACCATCTCCTCCATGTGGTCCAGGGCCTCCTGGTGTGCTGGACTCCCACCTCCAGTCTGCAGTGCTGCCTTCCTGTTCCTGGCCATTTTTTCCTTTGTCCTACGTTTGCATTCATGCCAGCGTTTCTTACACTCGGTGACTGTCCTGCGTACTTCAGCCACACTGTTGATCTTGTCAACAATTTGTTGCCATATGGACTCTCTCCTACTGATTGGCAACTTAGAGGTGATGAACAGTTGGTGCTGGTGTTCCGTCACCTCTTTAACCAGGATTTCCTGCTCCTCTGCACTGGTGCGACACTTTATTTTTTTTCTATATATGTCCTGGTTCTTGTATGGATCATCCTGGCTGGTTCCTGGTCTGCTGTCATCTTCCTGGGGTCTGTAGTGGCATCTGGGATCCATTTTGGCTCTCCTCTGCTGAAAGGGCAGTGTTCGCGGGTATTTTTGACGCTATGCGTCAAAAAAAACATCGCATATCCGGGTTGCGGTGTCGTAAATCGACCCACAGTCATTCACGTCGTGTTAACGTCGTTTTCCTTTACGACTTGACGCCGCGATGTGCGTAAAAAAAAATGAATCCCACCTGTTGATTGCGCCGCCGGCGCACCGAAATGGCGTTAGCCGGCGGCAAAGTTTTTGACGCAAAACTGCCGCAGCGCAGCTTTGCGTCAAAAAGTGTAAATATGGCCCTAGGTATTTTGTCTTTTCTGTGCCGCTCCTGGTTTAGGTCCTTTACTTTATTAGGCTCAAACCTGTGGACTGAATTTCCTGGGCCCAATTCACAAACTGCATTTTGGAGTATGTAGTATTAGTACTACAGTAGTACTACTTACATACTACAAAATGTAACTAACAAATCTGCGAGTGAAAACCTGTACTTCCACCTCACTTGTCATATCTCTACAGAGATCTCCACCACTGTGACAGAGTTCCCCGTACATGTATGTAGAAGGCTTTGTATTAAATGTTGGAGCGACAGGAGGGTGAGGGGAAACTAGGGAATAATTGTTATAAAATGTGTGTGGTTAAGGAGAGGATTAGGGACGGCCATTCTAAAATAAGCAAACAACTCACAAAAGAGTAAGAACACTGCAATTCACAAAATACACTTACAAAATCATTACAGCCTTAAAATGCCAGAATAGGCTTAATTGTACTCCAGCTCAGTCCTGAAACACCACACATATCCAACCATATTTACTGCGACACACACCAATGGAAGACAACTGAAGCAGGGAATTAGACTTACATCCAAAGGGGTTAATGTTAAAAAAAAAAAAAACTAAAATTAAATTGTATGCATATATGTTCATAATCTTTGTGACAACAAAAAATTATAAATACTATGGTGGTCATTATGAACATGGCGGTAAACACCTCACCACCGGCGGTGGCGGTAACTACCGCAAACAGGCTGGCGATCCGGAACGCCAAATAATGAAGCACATGAGAAACAAGTAGCAGTCCATCTACACACAGCCATCTTTATAGTCCCGGGGAGGAGGAGAAGGCCGCCCACAGGCCGGTGGAAAGGCCCTACCTGCCCACCAAATAATGAACCACCAAACCGCCAGCAGTTCCGGGGAAGGAACCACCACTAGACAAAGCGTGGCGGAAACAAACAATATAAAAGGAAACACTCACCAGAGGTATCAGGACACGCTGACGCAGACATGGAGTGAGAGTTGGAAATAATGTCACTGCTACTCCTTGCCATATTCCTCCAGGACCGTGACTGATGACAAAGACGACGACGGTAAGTACAGCAGCCTACTACACATGGGAAGAAAGGGCACAGTTACACAACCACCCAACCCACAATGCACTTCCAACCCCTCCTACATTCCAAGTCATACATACCATGACAAGATGTACTTACCAGACACAAGCCAACAAAGACCTACACCAATGTACACACTTGTGCACACCACACCCCCACAGTGAAACACTGAACAACATCACAATATTGTGCCAACAGCACTACTGGGCACTTAAATTTTATTTCAATGAAAAAAAGTAATGTCCAAATAAGGCCATTGGTCAGTCCATTTTAAAGACCGTGAAGGGCCAATATAGGCAGAACTTGACTCCCACATGCGCAAAGGGTACTCCACTGGAAAGGGGCATCAATGGGGCAGCCAGGCACCTCAGCGAACAGAAGCAGGGGTTGGTGGGGTGGGGACTTATGTCTGGAAGAGGGGGTCTTGGGCTTAGTTTTGGGAGGTGGAGGGGGTTTGAGTTTACCCTTGGAAGGAGGGGGAGTGGGCCTGGACTGGGGGGTGGCAGAGAGACCTGGGGCAACACAGGGGTTCTTCCTCCCTGAGGAAGGGGCACGGGAATGGGAAGGGCAGACTGGGGCGGACTTGGACAAGGAAGGATTGGACTGGTCAAGGACATGGACACGTTTAGGGACAAGATGGGGTGGGCCAGTAGGTTCAAACAGGTCAACACGGGAGAGGAAAAGCTTCTTAGGTGCAGTTGGAGGGGATTTGAGGGAGGTCTGGGAGTGGAGGATGAGGGAGTGCTCATATCAGGTGTAGGTGCGCTGGAAATGGATTCAGGTGCCTGTATAGTATGCTTATGTGTTGTGGATGTGTGTGGTGTGGATGTGTGCGAATGTTTGAGTGTTTTGGGAAGAGGGGCTGGACACAGTGGGACAAGACAGGCTACCAGTGTAGATGGATGTTGTCTGGGTGTCTGCAGGTCTGGTGAGTGTGCTGCAAGTGTCTGTAAATGTAGTCGTGGTGAGTGCAGGTGTGGTGTCAGGGTGCATGCTTGGATGTCAGATGTTGTGGTGATTGAATGAATGGGGGCAGCAGCAGTGACTAAGGGTGCAGTGTGTGTGGGTGTGCATGGTAAGGTGACAGACAGGGTGGCGGGGAGGTTGACATACTGGGGGAAGCGGATGTTGTTGTGTGTGCTTTGGTATGTTGGGTGTGTGTATGCCTGTGGTGGGAAGTGTGGTGCTTGTGTTTCTCAGTGTGTTTCTTGTGTATTGATATGTGTGCATGGATGTGTGGATGTGTGCTTGGGATGGGTGAGGGACTGGGGTGCTGGAAGGGGTAGAGGTGGTGGGAGGGGGACGGACACTGGCTGCCGTCAAAGACGCGCCTGAAAAGATCTCTGTAGGCCAGACATGGCACCGTGAATCCCTTCCAGGTATGCATTGCATTGCTGCATCTGGGATGCTAGTCCCTGGATGGCATTTACGATGGTTGTCTGCCCTACAGAGATGGTTCTCAGGAGGTCAATAGCCTACTCCGTGAGGGCAGCAGGGATGAATGGGGTAGGGGATGAGATGCCTAGGGCGAAGGAAACGCCCACCCTCCTGGGTGAGTGGGCACGGGCAACTTGGTGGGGAGCAACTGGGAGGGTAGTGATGTCATGGGGAGTGGTGGAAGATGACAAAGAATGGGTGGGCCTAGTAGGGTCCGCCTCCACCAGGTAGCTGCCATCGGAGGAGGTATCAGAGTCACTACCTCCAGTGGTAGTTACCTCCCCCGTGGTACTCCCCACGCCCTCCAACCCACTGGTCCCCTTGGCATCGGTCGACTCTGCCTCCTTGGAACCGTGGGCTGCTGTATTCCCACTCGCCAGTGCCTCAGCTCCCTCACCATATGATGCTAATGTACACAAAGGACACAACAGCACAGGGGTGGGGAAACAAAACAAGAAATAACTATGGAAAATCTTGAATATGTACATTTTGGCTCACACACACTCCCACCCAGGTCATGCACGTACCCTCAGAAGAAACAACATACGTAATGAATGTGCCCCTGACTAGTGGGCATGACCCCAGAATACACCTAATAACCCTCATGAAACACGACCCTGACACACTGTGTGAAGTACACCCATGAGAGGCCATGCCCAGCCAATGTACTTACAAGTCCATAAGGCCACCAAGAATACCAGATGACAGACAGGAGACCCCCCATTGGCCTATAAAGCCTGCCAAACCCCAACTATCACTTACACCATCCCAAGGACTTGGACGGGGCAGGACTGCAGGGACACACCTGTCTAAGTGCCTGACACTACAATGCATACATCCCACAGCACCAAATTCAACCTTCAAAGTGGTATTACAACAGTGTTGCTCCTCACCCCCTTGTGGCTGCTGTGCTGCCTTCAAGCACCCCTCCAAATCCGAATAGGCCACTGCCTGTATGTTGGCCATTAGGGGGGGGTCAGTGTCCCAGGGGCACCCCTTCCTCGCTGGGAGGCTTTGCCCAGCTGGGCCTCTCCGGTCTTCCTGGCCCAGAGCCTCAGATCCTCCCACCGCTTCCTGCAGTGGGTGCCCTGCTGGTTGTAGACCCCCAGGGTCCACACTGTCTTGGTGATGGCTTGCCACAGGCCTTTCTTTTGATGGGCGCTGACCTGCATGGGACACACAGAGCAAAGAAACAGACGTCAGTATGGGTGCACCGTATGCAAATGCCATGCCGTTCCAAATGGATCGGCCATTGTTGGCATGCATTTGATCAACTTACAGGCAGAACGTGCCAGACAAACTACAGCTGGGCAGCCACACATCGAACACACATGCATACAGGCATCCGACACAATCACACACATCTACGGATGACAGATGGCAACTCACCTGCTCCTCTGTTCGCCCATACAACTTTGCATACAGGGGTAGGACCCCGTCTACCAGCTTCTCCAGCGTTGAAGGCCGGGGGCCGTTCCCCTGTAACACGCACCATCTCAGGGACCAGAGTCAGGACATAGCAGCACACGCAGTGGAGTACTACCCTTCACGTGAATTAGGAGTCAAGTGACAAGGGTCTGTCAAAATGCGGTAGGTACCATGGCGGTGTGCTTTGTCACCACCGGCGGGGATCATGATTGGCCAAGGTTCCCCATTGACAACCATGTAATCCTATGATCAGGTGCATGGAGGTGAACACCGCGTTCTGCCAAGATAACTTACGCCAGCAGAATGAAGTCACTTCCACTCTATCATACATGGATGGCAGGAGGCTGCCATTTTGCTACCACCACGTCTCCATAGCTGGGCCAGGGGCATCATCCAGGGCCCCATTCTCACTCCCCTTTGTCGCTTGCTGACATGATTCTATAATCCTCACATATACCCATTTTTGGAAGTGTATCCACACCATGATGCCATTTTGACAGAGTAACCTCAGCACACATTTGCCTGATGGTGTACCTCATTCTTTCTGTTTGGGTGCATTACCTACGTAACGCATTTTGAAAAGTACAGTGACATCATGGGATGGAAGTGTATGTTGACACTCAGAATGTTTTCTTTCTTCCCCCATAGGTACAGACCCATGTGGCGAAGGAGGGCCCCATCTGTATGCAGACTCCTGGTAGATCTGGACAGTATGGAGGAACATCACATCATTATCACCTACAGACTTAATAGAGCTACAATCCATGACCTCTGTGCATTCAAAGATCCTGTTCTGAAGCTGGCAAATCAAAATCAGCATGCCATCCCTACAACTGTGCAAGTACTATCTGTGCTCCATTTCTTGGCTGTGGGCTCATTTCAGGTAACAGTGGGCATGGCTACAGGGGTCTCACAGCCAATGTTCAGCCACATCCTGTCCAAATTCCTGGATGCCTTTGTTCAACACTTGCAAACTTATGTCCAGTTTCCCAAAAGGGCTGAACTATCTGCCATCAAATTTGGATTCTATGCCTTCGCTAATATCCATGATGTGATAGGTGCCATTGATGGAACCCACATAGCTTTCATACCCCCAAGGGTGAATGAACAGGCGTATAGGAATTGTAAGAACTATCACTCCAGGAACGTACAATTGCTGTGTACTGCTGATCAGTACATGTCACATGTCAATGCCAGGTTCCCTGGATCAGTCCATGATTCATTTATCCTGAGAAACAGCAGTGTGCCACACATGATGGGACAACTACTAGGTGACAGAGGGTGGCTCATAGGTGAGTGTGTATGACACTGTGTCAGTTATATAGCTGACAGGTAGGATGTATGCAAGTAAAGGCAGTTTGTTCAAGTCCTCTTTCACCCACTTTTGCAGCTGATTCTGGCTACCCCAACTTGCAATGGCTCCTGACACCTGTGAGGAATCCCAGGACAGATGCAGAGAGAAATTACAATGAGGCACATGGATGTACTAGGAGGGTGACAGAGCACACTATAGGTCTCCTGAAGGCAGGATTTCGTTGTCTCCATCTCTCTGGGGGATCCCTGTGCTATGTCCCTGACAAGGTGTGTAAGATAGTGGTGGCCTGCTGCATGCTGCACAACTTGGCTGTGAGGAAAGCTATCCCACTTCTGGAAGAGGAGGGTGCTGTTCAACTAGCCCTGCAACCTCAGAGAGGGGATGAGAGTGATGGTGAGGAAGAAGAGGGGGAAGATCTAAACTCCAGGACCCAGCTAATCCGGCTATACTTCCAGTGACTCTAAGGTACTGTTCAATGATGTTGATGTCTTCACTGCATAGTTACAGTCTGAACCATGTAATAAGTACTGTGGTGTCTTTTGTCAGTGACAATGCTAACTGATGACTGAAGTGGCATGTACTGGGGAACCCAATATTAGGTACAGTGTGACATAATGCAGACACTACAGTGCGTTAGATCCCCTCCTGGAATAAACGTGTGATTATGATAGTAACTGGCTAATGCATACACAATCACAATTGCTATCTCATATTGACGAGGGACATACGATTTGAGTGCCTAGGTGTATTTATTAAATGGCAATAAATACATAAGTGTTGGAGCATTTAAACGGTGTGGGTATATGGTGAAAAAACATGCTCAGGTACATATGCTCAGCTGTAGGTAGCACTGGGTTTTAGTCCATGTATCCATTGGAAGATGGTGTGATGGCAGTGGCATGTCAACAAGGTAGCTCAGTGGCACACAAGGGAGACAGTTCAGGGCAGAGTAATTTCCTGGCGCTGGGCTTGGTCTTGGCTGGTGTTTCAGTGGCATATCTGGGTCTGAGGGCATGTTTGCGAAGGTGCAGCTGAGCTGCAGGGGTAGGGGTGCTGGTTTCATGTGTGTCCTCTGGCAGTGCCACCAGTCCAGTGATTGCTGCTGATATAGGAGGCAGTGCAGTGTCCTGGCTAGTGGTAGGGGCTTGCAGGTAGGTGGAGGACTCAGGCTGGCTGTAATACTGGTGCTGCAGCAACCCTTCAATGGAGGCCATGGTGGCATTGAGCTATTTACATTGCTCCATGGCCTCCGGTTGGTGTGCTATTTGCAGCCTCTGATTCTGCTCCAGGATGGCCAGTATCTGGCCCATCCTGTCCTGGGTATGGTGGTATGCTCCCAGGACCTCTGATATCACCTCCTGGGCTGCTGCATCCATCCTTTGGCCACCCCCCTGGGTCACAGATGCCCTCCCACTGGCCCTAGCCCCCCTGTGCCTGTGTCTCCTGCACAGGTCTGGCAGTCCACTTGTAGTTCACCCTTCATCATCCTGCCTGTTGGTGGGTGGAGACTCTGGCCTCTGTACATGTGGGCAGCCAGTCCGTGGCTGGGAGACACTGATGTGGGGTCATTTGGCCAGAGCTGATGATGGTGGTAGAGGTTTCAGTGGTATCCTGGGTAAGGCTTCTGGAGGGTGACAGTCAAGGACTGTGTGATGGGCCAGGGAGTTTCTCTGTGTCCAGACATCCCTCTACACTCTCCTGAGTGGTACATCTGTCTTCAGGTAGAGGGCTGGCACTCCTTGATGTCTCCGTCCGGGTGGCATGGGTGATGGTGCCTGTGTGTGAGGGAATAGACATGTGAGTGTCAGGTACTTTTTCGGCAATTGCTGCACTGGTCTGCACTATTTGATGCTTATATTCCCCTGTAGTGGCATGCAAGGTCCATTCGTGTACATTGTGTTGCATTTTATGGGGGGGTGGAGGTGCGTTGTGGGTGCTGTAGTGCCACTGGGATTCCATGCAGGGGTAGGTGACTGTGCACAAGGGGCTGGATGGAGGTTTCTTTGTGGGATTGTGTGCGTGCAGGGAACTTGGATGTGGGTGTTGTGGACTGGGTAGCGGCTAGGGTCCTGGTGATAGTGAGGGGATGGGGTGGTACATGCATTACAGGTGTGGTGGATATGAAGAAATTGTAGTTGACTTACCCGAGTCCAGTCCTCTGCTGAGTCCGGTGAGTCCCTCGGGGTGCAGGATAGCCAGGACCTTCTCCTACCAGTCAGTGTATTCGAGGGGAGTAGGTGAGGGACCACCACCAGTCTTCTGTGCATTGATGTTGTGCCTGGATGCCATAGACAGAACCTTCCTGCGCAGGTCGTTCCATCTCTTCCAGATGTCGTCCCTTGTGCGTGGATGGTTTCCCACTGCATTGACCTTGTTGACTATCCGCTGCCATAGCTCCATCTTCCTGGCCATGGGTGTCTGCTGCATCTGTGCCCCGAATAGTTGTGGCTCTACCCTGAGTATTTCGTCCATCATGGTCCTTAGCTCCCTGTCTGCGAAGCAGGGGTGCTTAGGGGGTGCCATGGTGTGTGTTGTGGGTGGTGTGTTGTAGGTGTATTGGTGAGGGTGCTGTTGTGTGATTGTGTGTGTGGCTTGTGATGGTGTTTGGGGTATCTATGGGTTTTGGTGGTGTATTTGTGTGTGTGACTAGTGTGATGTTGAGTTCAGTGTATACGCGTTGTGTTGTCAATATCTGTAGTGCTATTGGCGTTGCAAAGGATTGTGGAGTGTGCATGTGTGTGTTTTATAGTGTTGAGGATGTGTGTCAGGTGTGTGGGTTTCAAACTGGCCAATGTGTGCATTTGTTGTCGGTGGACCCCATTACTGGCCTTGGCGGTCCGTACCGCAAATGGTTGTTCGGCATTCACTGTCCGCCAAGCTGATTTGTGCATCATTATTTGGTGGACGGAGGATTTGTCTGCATGGCGGTGGCGGGTGGGGTGTACTGCCTTTTTGAGGTCGTTTGCCCTGGCGGTGGGTGGAGGTTGCAGGATTGTTGGAGGTTTGTCTTTTTGGCATCATTGTTTGGTGGTTTGCAGTCCACCGCCACTGGCAGTAGAGTCATGTTTTATTACACTAGCCCAGCAATATATCAGTTGAGCACCACAGAAGCATAAACATTTCTGACGCATCTGTGAAAAAGTGTGCCATGGAGCTCTGTAAAGTAAATACAGCGCATCCATGGTGTCGTTATGAAATCATTGAGCAGCGCAAGAAATTTGACGCATGGTTAAGTTTCTGGTACATGAGGCCCTGAGTATGTTACTATACATTAACATATATTTATTTGTTTAAAAAATAATGAATACATTTCAATATACTTTCTGTTTACTTTTCCACAGTGAGCGCTGCGCCCTGATGGTGGAAATTGCATTAGAGCCTCCACCGCTTCATGAGAAGGGGGGCGGACATGAAACTCTACACCTAAGTGCAGTGGCGGCTGGCTTGTAATTACAGCAGGGAGCAGGGAGTGGGGGTTTACAATAATAATAATTACAATAAAGTCACTTTCCTGTGGTCGTCTTCCTCACGGCGTCCTCCTGCTCCTGGAAGCTTCAACGCGGGACCAGGAAATACCACTAACAAATGCTGGTGCTGCTTTCATGCTGGCAAGCAGCATGAAAGCAGTATCAGGATAGGTCTGAGCGGTTCGGACTGCTGCTCAGACACAACCCTGGAGTCTGTGCAGTTTCTCATGGAGGACCCTAAGGGGGTCATTACAACTTTGGCGGGCGGCTACTGCCGCCTGCCAAGCTGTAACCGCTGGGCGGCCGCCAATGCGGCCGCACTCCCGCGGTGCCCATTTGGACATCCCCGCTGGGCTGGCGGGGATGTGGGCCGCAACATGGGAGCAGGCTCCAAATGGAGCCTGCGGTGTTGCGGCCGTGCGACGGGTGCAGTTGCACCTGTCGCGCTTTTCACTATCTGCATAGCAGACATTGAAATGCCGCATGGGGCCCTGTCAGGGGGCCCCTACACTGCCCATGCCAGCGGCATGGGCAGTGCAAGGGCCCCCAGGGGCCCCATGACTCCCTGTACCGCCAGCCTTTTCCTGGCAGTTCATACCGCCAGAAAAAGGCTGGCGGTCGGGGACTCGTAATCCCCTGGGCAGCGATGCAAGCAGCGCTGCCCAGGTGGATTATCACCGCCGGGGCAAAAGTGGCGGAATACCGCCAGCCCCGGCGGTCCGACCGCGGCGCTTCCGCCGCGGTCGTAATAGGCCAGGAAGCACCGCCAGCCTGTTGGCGGTGCTTCCGTCATTTTAGCCCTGGCGGTCTCAGACCGCCAGGGTCAAAATTACCCCCTAAGTGCCTAAGACGGCCGGCCAAACACACATGCGCACTTAGGTGCACTCTCTCCTTATCCCCCTCCCACCTCCGGTGGCCCAGCCGCGACCCTCCCTGCCCATCTGACTGAGCCAGTTTTATTTTTCATCTCCCGGCTCTTAGCCAGGGGGTCCCTGTCCCTCTGCCATTGTGGAGGAGCCGCCCCTGCCTTAGTGTACACTCCACTTGGAAATGTTGAATAGCAAAGAAGTGGAGAGTTACACCCAGTTGTAGGAGAGATATACACATTAGTGAATGTACGCATGTAAATTTATCTTTATGAATCAGGCCCTCTGTGTCTCTTTACCTAACTTCTTTGATGGTTTCCTGCGTGCATAGTTTACTTTCGGTAATTGTTTTCTCCTTTTATGTTCCTGTTTAGGATTTTCTCATTTCATCTCACTTTTTGTTTGCTTTTGTAGTGGCTATTTTATTAAGCAGCAACAGTTTTAAATAAAACGCTATACGAATCCAATACGTGGTAAGGTATATGTACTGAAAGTGGCATTACCCTTACACCCCATCCATCAGTAGGCAGAATCTAAGCTTATAAAATGCCATGGGGAACTGATTTTGAAGCTCACTCCGGCTGCGGATGCCAAAGGACTGACTAACACTCAAACCTCCGAACCCTCACATGAGTTCCTGATTTCAGCTCTCATTTTTTTCATCTGTCTCCAATTGTTTTATTCTAGAGCTGTTCCGCACCACATAGTGCAAGTTATGAGAGGAATGTTTTGAGTTCATAAAGTTGTGACAAATCTTCCTGAACAAATCAATTTGATTGAGGTTTTTTTCAGAAAGTGCTAAAAGGGACTGACATGCCTGCTTCTTTTGCTTCTTTTTTCTAGAGGGACGGGAGCTGAACATTCAGAGGTGAAGGAATGGAGATTTTTTACCATTACATTTTGTGGTTTAAAATAACTTTGAAACGAGAACAGTGCGCTAGAAAAAAGCGCCTTCAAAAATAATTTCCCCTCAGCAAACCATCGGATACCAAAATGGACATCCATATGGAAGTGCAGTAGTATATAGGGAATTGTACATTTTGTGCCCAACAGTCTAGAATTAGTTAATCTTCTAAAACTCATAAAGTGTACAGAAGCAGAGTTGGGCAGCGTTAACTACGCCAAAATACAATACTGAACATTCGGCCCGTCAAAAGGAAATAGTACCTGTGTCTCAAAGGGATGAGCTATGATACGAAGTAGACGTTTGACCTTACAGTTTCCTTTTAGTTCAAGAGCTTCACGAAGTAGGAAGTTCGAGATGTTTTTTTGTTGTTTTAAATAGTCCATTACCAGACGGTTCCTCCAATACAAGCCTGGAAATAGGGAGACAACCCTGCTTGTAAATCGTCCACTGCTCTTAGCTTTTGCCCCCCGCCCCTGGTATGGCCTGATTTAGTTTGCCAGGCAAGCACTCTGTCACAGACGTGACAGCTTTTCTGTTCATCTTATTACATGTGCATTGTATCCTAAAGCATTTATAATAAGGACAGGGCATTTGTCGCATTTGCGACAAGGTATGTGCCCACTAAACTTTGAATCTAGCCCATGGTTGCTTGACCTAACTGTGCTTAGCCACAACATAGCTAGAACGTTTTCATTCTTGGTTGGTCCATCATGCTCCCCAACTACCCTTCTTCCCACATCTCCAACTGATAATCTTTGAGGGTACAGCTTCCATACCACCATTTTCTATTTTGGGATGCCCTATCCGTGGGACATCCTTGGATCCTTGAGCACGACAATAATCACACACAGGTGAGCAGTAATTATTTACTATGGGAAATTTTGTCTATTACCACAGAGGCTGAACTATAATCATTCATAGATGAATGTCAGTCAGTCAGTCAGTCAAAATAACTTTATTCGGCATATTGCCATAAAAGTACACATACATACATATAAATCATCATAAAATACAGTACTTATTGCATAATTCAAAGGCAAGACTCTTGGATCTGCAAGTCTATAAAATCTAAGCATACCACTTAAGCCTACTAAATCAATATATAATAATAAATACTTATAAAATCGTATACAACAGTAAAACAGTATTTGAATTCCCTTAATAAATAGTCACATTGCTAATTCATATCGATTCCTAATGGTGATAGCAGGTTTGATAAAACTTAAAATAGAGCTGCACATTTGTTTGGATGAAAGGCTTTGAATGCCAATCAATCCTTCTTTATAAGAAAGGGTGTGCAAATTACGCAAAATAGGTAATAAAAAGGTTTCCCTAGGAGCTGAGTAAAGTGTACAAAATAAAATAAAGTGACAAGTACTTTGTTTCGAAAAATTGTCACAAGGGCATGGCGGTAATGTTTTTTCCCACACGCATTTTGTCGGAAACGCCACTCTAAAATGAATCATGTTAAATCTACAAAGTACAAGTAAAGAGTATAGGGAAGGGATCGGAAACCAAACAAAATAAGGTTCTATCGAATTTGATGATGAAATTTGTACATATAAATCAAAAGAACTCAATTTCTCTGCCACTTGATAACTAAGATTCGTAACGTACTCTTTATATCAGAATTTAACAATTTCTTTTGCATTGGCGGGCAAGAGCTCTGGTTTGAAATACATAAACTCCAAGTCCAAATTTCGAAAACAGTTATGAACAAAATTTAACCATGGAATTTTGTTGTGGTTTGCTAACGAAATACAATCATGTGTTAAAGTAGCCGCCGGATTTGACCATACTTTTATCCATAACAGAAGGGGGGCAATATCTATCAAATCTGTAATGTAGCGGATTCCCAACTCCTCATGGCATATAATATTCGCTACGTTCTTGGGTACCATAAGTAGCCGGTGGAGAAATTTATTCTCTGCCCGTTGTAATATACTTGAACTGGTATATCCCCAAAGGCCACCCCCATAAATCGTGATGATCTGATGAACCGGTCTATGCCCTAATCTACGGGCAAAGCGAAAGATTGCTTCAACATTTCTTTCCATTTGTTGGAGCTTAAAATTCAAATGGAATTTCCATTACAGAGTGGAACTTAGGTACAAACCTAAATAGCAAAAGTCTTTTACCTTTGTTAAGGTGTTCCCCCGTTATAAAACATTTGGTGCGTGTGTTTTTAGGACTGCAAATCATAACATGTTACCTTTTAAAAAGTAACTTTCAAATCAAGCTCATGTGTGTGCGTTAAAAAAAGATCCAAAAGGGTCTGTAGACCATTGGCCGTGCGGGCAATTAAAACAGCGTCGTCAGCATACAATAAAATCGGCAATTGTCTAAAACTCATCCTTGGGAAATCCTTAGGGATGGGATCTTTCGCCATGTTGTCCAAACTGAATTATGATAGTAAGGTCAGAGTATAAACGTTTAATCAGATTCAACAAATCTTGCTCAACCCCCATTGTGTCCATTATTTCCCACAATTTTACTCTATTCACCATATCAAATGCACTGGACAGATCTATAAAGGCTAAGTGGATAGATTTGCTTTTTGCAATAACATATTTGCTAAGGATAAGGTGTAAGTTTAGGGCCTGATATATGATGGATAGATGAATGATTTTGCTTGTACCCTCATACCAGGTCCATACACACGCTCTGTTTGCCTGGTGATGATTACAGGTGATATATTCTGGTTGTCGCACATCACAAAATTCTGTGCCTACTACTCACATGTCAAAGTTCTCAGAAGGGAGTTATACATGTACTTATGTTTCTAGTTGTACTTTTATAGTGTGACCCTAGCTGAGAACCAATGGAGTTCACAATGAGGGCAATAGCCCCAAGTACCAAACATATATTTTTTAAAAGAGGCATAAGACACTTAGGGGCTGATTTATGAAAAGTTACCGCTGCCTTTACGTAATTTTTTAATGCAAAAGTTTGCAACGCTTTTGCGCCAAGAAACAACGTAAAGGCGGTGCTAACTTTTCATAAATCAGGCCCTTATGGACATATTTAAGAAACATGGCACTACTGACAGTGCAGCGCCACATTTCTTGCACCCTTTAGTGCCACCCCAACTGCCACCATGTGTGTGCCATATTTAAAATATGCATTGCACAGGGTAGGGAGCAGTAGCATCATTTTGTTTTAGCCGACTGATGTACTCTGCAAGAGTAGTGCCAAACTTTTGGAACAACTCCTGCAGAGTACATAGGGCCCATTGTATTTAATACCATGCCCCCTTTTAACGCCTGCTCTGAGCAAGCCTCAAAAGTGCCGAAAAAGATGATGCAAGGAAATCTGTAAGATTTCCTTGCGCCATTTTTTTGCCCCTCCTAATGGGGGAACGCCCGCTTTCCATACATTATGCTTAGCGCAGGCATAATGTAGAGCAAAGTGTTACAAAGGGACGCAATGCATGCATTGCGCCGCTTTGTAAATATGGTGCAGCATTTTTGGCCTTCTAATGCCACATTAGCGTAAAAAATGACACTAATGTGGCATTAGAATGGCACTAAGGGCTCTTAAATATTCCCCTTATATTCTAGAATGTGCAGGTGATGATGCTTCATAAAAAGATCTGACTTCAATTTCTTCCTGAATTGCATGAGGATTGGGGCACTTCTGATGTCAGTGGGGATATTTCTACTGATCCTGAGTGGAGAAAGCATGCCTTCTGTCATTTTCTTCTTGCACCTTTCCATCTTCAGTCCAGCAATGGTCTGGCTCCTGGGGTGGTGTTGTCCCTAGCTACTTCGCCAGATTTGTTAGGAAATCATTTCTGATGACAGCCCTGGAGAGGGAGCCATTGTAGTTCCTTTATTATTGAGGTGATGTTGTATATCTACAAACCCTTCAAAGAACTGCATCAGTATGTAAGACGTCTTCCAAGGCTGCCAAACATATATCTGGGAGGCTGTGAAGCACAGCATTGCATCCATCCAGATGGGAGATGTCCAGGGTTTGCACTGTTATTCTGAAATTAGCTTCCGGAGATAAGGGTATCAATTTCTTCTGGAGGCATGACTAGTGCCATGTCTTCATTTTCCTGATATGGTCTTTGAATGTGATGGCTGTGTCATGGGTGAATACAAAGATTTTGTGGTGTCTGTCTGCTAGAGGTTGAGGTCCAACAGGTTGATGTTGAAGAACCAGACATGAATCTGTTGGTGTTTGCCCAAATTATTGATTTGGAAATATTGTCTTAAAAGAGTAATGTTGCCTTTAAATAGTGCCAACCAGAATATCATTCTCAGCAATATCATAGGAGGAAATATCGCTTTTTAGTATTGTTTTTAAAAATGTTGTTAAAATATTGTTGAATAGAATATAGGAGTGTTTATAATTGTTTGTCATGCTATTGTACTCTGTTGACTCAATCTTGTTAAAGATATGTTTTTTAGTAGTATGATATAGGGTTTATGGGGGAAATGGTGGAATGGCTGGATTCGTACAGGTTGGGTTCTTTCTATTGCAGACTCCCTGCCCCTGGCACAGGATGCGCCTGTAGCTGCTGAGGAATAGGGCATGACTACATCGCCCACAAGCCCTGTGAGCATGCTAAAATGAAGTGGAGTCTTAGATTTGTGATGGTCAGGTGCTGTAAATTGCAGAGTCCCTGCCCGTGGTGCAGTTTGTGCCGATGGCTGTTGAGGAGTAGGGCAGGACTGCATTGCCCACAAGCCCTGTGAGCCTGCTGCGAGGAAATGGGGCCTTGGATTCGCACTGGCTGAGTGAGGCTGTGCTGGGCCTACCCTCTTGGCCTATCAAGAAACGTTCCTGTTCCCGAACCATGGATAAGGTGGTGCCTACTTTTTTACCTGGACTGTCTCACCAGTTCCCTACTTTCTGTTTGTAGCTGTTTGTCTAGGCTAGACCTTTCTTCCTAACACTGAGGAAATAAAAGATTGTCAATTCTAAACCCACCTCGACCCCAAGCATCACTATTTATAATTTCCTGACTAGGGCAGTGGGACAATCACAAAGGAAATTGATTTAGCTGACAGACTCCTTTCTTTGGATCTTGTCTGCTTGTCTAACTTTTTCCCGACCACTGACTCCGATATAACCCTTGCAGGGCATGTGGTTTTTGCGACCTTTCCAGTGACAGGGTGCATTTTGCCTCTCTGCCTCTTCTGTCTTCACCAGCTCAGCCACTGCCCTGTCCCGCCATTGCAGTAAGTTACTCTTGGCCCAGAGGAACTTGTACATATGAGCCTGCTATATCCTCAGACAATAGATTCCTTGGTGCCCCAGATGATCTCGATTGGGCTCCTGTACTCTCAAAATTTGCTGCCACTCTTAACAAATGTCTTGCTCTATTTCTTGAAAAACTTGGTAAAATTAAATCATAGGTCACTAAGATCTCTAGCTTCTGTGAAACGTATCCAAGCTTCCACCCTTCAAGGTCCCCTCTGCCATGTCTTCTGAGGGGGCACCCACTGGCGAGGTTGAACCTGTAATGGCAATGGTGATTCCAGCACTAGTTCCTACCATTAACCCAATAACAATACCACCAACACCATAACTCGAACAACTTCGGGTACACTGCCTGGCACCTGGACCGAGAGCAGTTTACCCCCTAACAATTTTGCTTGTGTCACTGATGGCTTGAATTGCGTTCATTTTAATTCTGCACCTGAAGGTATGCCTCATACTAGCCATTCTCTACCATCTATAAACAAACCTCCCGCATGTTGCCCCTTTGTCATTGTTTTGGCAAATGTCCCGAACCTGGAGAGTTTCAGCACAGAGACGTTTGTTCAACTTAGAAATAAAGTGTGTCATTGGCTAACAGGCCATTCAAATTTTCCGTCTGGGACTTTCACAATATCACGATGGTTCACTGTGTGGATTGGATTGAACCCACCTCAAAGAAATTCCAAGGTGACTGTATAATTATTAAATTTAGGTATCCACAACTGGCCAGGCATGTTCTGCTCAGTAGTGATCACTCACGGCAACAGAAGGAAATATTCACCCACTATCTAAAGGTTTTATTAATGGACACCTAATTAGAGGCCCATCCTCTATACTTGCAACTGGAGGGCAAACCTCATCCAAGGTGAAAGATGTTAGCATTCCATATAGTAATCCCTTTGCATCCTTGCCGATTTAAATGACATGGATTGATGTCAACAGCATCCTGATGTATTGAACTATATTCATACATGGGCAGTCACTATCTGGGGTTTATATACCTCTAATCCCCAGGCAGAAAATATGTTAGCCATATTACCTACCCTCCAAGAGTATGGTCATGGGGGCCATTCTGGACGACACTGTAATTTCTACCACTGTATTGGGGAGATGGTTCTGGTCTTTCGCTGAAATTGGTTTGCTGGAACGTGTCTAGCCAATCTTCCAAGTTGAATGATGTGAATTGAATTACATATGTTTCAAACTTTGATCTAATTTTGTTACAAGAAACTTGGGCCCATATTTATACTTCTTTAACGCCGCTTTTGCGTCATTTTTTGACGCAAAAGCGGCACAAACCTACAAAATACAATTGGCCCATATTTATACTTTTTTAGCACTGCATTTGCATCATTTTTTTACACGAAAGTGACGCAAACTTACAAAATACAGCTGTATTTTGTAAGTTTGCGCCGCTTTTACGTCAAAAAAGCGGCGCAAATGCGGTTTTAAAAAAGTTTAAATATGGGCCAATTGTATTTTGTAAATTTGCGCCGCTTTTGCGTCAAACAGCGGTGCAAATGCGTCACTAAAAAAGTATAAATATGGACCTTGGTGTTTGGATTATCCAATTTCGGATGATTACCAGATTTTTGTTGTGCCAGCCCTAGATGGAGGAAGGCGGGGGTAGAGCTAGTGGGGTCCGGTGCTTCTTGCATGAGCAGCGTGTAAATTTAAGCTCTTTTCAGTGCCTACAAAGCATGCAGGAATACAAGTTTTATGGTTGTTTTTTACCAAGCCAGTTTAATTTCTAAATTATTCATTTTTATAATGCTGTGGGGCCTAACAATTCTACCTGTAACATTGCCGTTTTCTTTCTTTCTCGTGTGTTGTCCTCGCCAGAGATTTTTTTTCTGTGTTTAATTATTTTAATATTCTCATTGGTTGTGACTTTAGTTGTAGATTAGGCTCTAACTTTAGAGCTTTCCAGTCATTTAAGATATTTCAGGTGGACCACTTTTCAGGGCTCTCGGACCATAAGGAATCTAAGTTAGGGCTGCTCAATGCTACAGGGCTACTTGGGAATCCCGATCCGGTACTACCTGCTTATACTGAGGTGTGGCAGGGCTCCATCGTTAACTATGTCTTGGTCGTGCCTATCGTGATCATAACCCCATTGAGTTCCTTATTAAACACCTGGGGGCCATTAACTCTCCCGCCTTGATAGGTGCTACTTTGTCCGATGGCAGTCAGTAAAATCCTGTTCCCGATTGATTTGATAAGGCGTGCAGGCAGGCCAACAAGCGTCTACGTGACACCACTACGTGTACCCGTAGAGATAGGTCTGAACTGGTGGTCTGCTGAGCTGCATATGAAAAAGCTATTATAAACAGAATGTGAGCAATTGAACAGTAAACTTGGGATAGTCTGGTGTCAGCCACTGTAGCCAAAGATATGGGAGGCTTCTGGAAAAAATGTAATCGCCCTAAAATAACAGAAGTTCTGAATTATGGTATGGGGTCTGATGACGCAGAAAAAGAAGGACCAACATATATTCATATATCATGTAACCAAAATCGTATAATGTAGTGTGATTTTAGCAAAGAAAAATAATGCACGTGGGAAATTGTGCCCCCGGAGTAGTTCGCCATTATTATAAACCAGCTTAATTAACCATGAAGAATTGACAAATGTAGTAATCCGTCATAATTGCAAATATGTGCTATGATTTCTTGTTGAAACTGTTTTATGCTTAGCTTAAATTTAGTAAAGGCTTTGGCCTAGTTGCCTGGTCTCAAATTCAACTGTGTGGTTTTCACTTGCACTAACAAAAACATATTATTTCACTTTAAAGGTTGTATTTTTCCAGCAGAAATGACTAATACACTTATCTCCAAGGTTTCGTGCTAGGCCGGTCTCATCCCCTTTGAAACAAGGTCAGTTTCTGCAGGTGCGGACAATAAAAGTACTGATACCAAAATAATTGGCAAACTTTGTTGCAACTTGTGTTCCAAGGCTCAAAGGACAATGTATACATAAAAGAGTACTAGGAGAAAGACACTATTCATTGGTCAATTTGAAGCCACCCTATGAACCCTCCAATGGAAGACCCTGAAGTATTTGGAATGTTTCTTACTTAAACCCACTGGACAAAGAAAAATCAGCCATTTTTCTTTGATGCCAAATTTTGAAGCAAAATGCCAGACGTCATCTTGGATGACATCTTGATGCCCTTTTTTCTATTCCAGAGAAAGAGACTTTAAGAATTCTCACCCTAGAGACTTTAACTTTAAAATTGCCCCGTCTTGCCCATGCAGTAACTTTGCCCCATTCTCCTTGCTGCTGCAAGGAAACTTGCCCTTAATTCTGCCCCTTTGATATCTGCCCCATGCTGATCGAACCGGTACCTGAAAGACGAAGACTTTCTTGAATGCTGATTGTATTTGGTAATTATGAAAGGATAACTGTATTATGCATTGTGCTTTTCCTTTTAGGTACCAACTGCTATTTTGATAGGGCCCAAGCTAGAAGTTTTCCAAATTTGTGTTGACTAAATTCGTTTTGCATGAAGCCCCACATGCCAATGCTAATTAGAGGTTAGTCGAGGTATTCACTTGACGCACCATGTTGAATTGAAATCTTGTTATGCTGACCGATGTATGCAATCAGTCAAATTCAATTACTCATATTAGTGATTTGCATTGCCGTAACCGAGTGCATTATAATTCAGATTTTGCGTAGATTGCGTTTCTTCCGCCGTTATGGACAGCTAGTAATGTTCGTATACAAATACCATTTGATTTTGAGACTCATATATATTGTTTAAGCTTTGTTAATATAGGGAAATAAACTCATTAACTTTTAATAAACTGGTGTGGTTATTCATGACTGAAAGGTCATGTTGCGTCAAATACCGACTGTTATTGATTCCTAAGGTATTATTCTGATCTAGTAATAGAGTATTGGTTATCGATTACAATAGTTATTGATTATTGAATTAAGTGATCCGACTATTCTAGGATGAGGAGAGCCCAACTCGGCTAAAAGGTTCACCGACCTCCAACGTGTCCAGGTACAGGTAATTTATAAGGGCTGGACGCGTTATCAGGTCTAACATCAGTGCTGAGCATTGAGTTAATCACTTCAAAGCTATATATTCTTACTTGAATCCAAGGGATTGTAACCTTGAAGATCTTCCCACACACTTCCCATTGTCCATTACATTTGAAGTAACTGAAGTATGGGAAGCGATTAACACCAGTCCATTTAAGAAGGGTCACACGAGGTCTATGAGGTGAATGTAGAACTTTGGGCATCCATCATTAACAATGTGATTAATAACGGTGTTATCAGCAGTCTCCCATGTTCCTGTCATACAGCCATGATTGTTCCCATGTATAAAAACGTTTGTGGAAATGACCCACAATGTTTTAGGCCAAACTCCTTGTTAGACTCCATGGTTAAAGTTATAAGGCTTACAGTTTTGTGCAGGATCAAGAGGTAGGCAAGCCTAAATCAAGTAATTTCCCCTGTACAATTTGGGTTTAGGCAAGTGCTTGGTAACACAGAACAATGTCTCAGCCTTCCTTTAATCATAAGCAAATATATGTTTGCAAAAGGGTAATTGCTATTTCTCTCTATTATGAATTTAGGCAGCGCATTTAAAAGAGTAAATCAAATTAAACTTTGGAAAATCCTTTCTGATATGGGGCTTTGATGAAGACCTGGTAGTTTTCCTTTGGGGCTTATTTTATGATTTGTCTGCTACTGTTAGATATGGGCCGGTGGGGAGATTGCACTGATTTTTTTTAGCTTCAACATGGTGTCCAATAAGGCTGTTTATTGGCCCCTATTCAACTTCCTCTCTGCATCAATAGATTAAACAAGTGTTTGCATGTGTTGGACCTGGCTTTTTGACAGGGACATCCCCAAACTTTTTGCCTCCTTCCTCCTATTTTTTCTGACCTGTTGTTGTTGGCTTTTGACCTCTGGGCACTTTACCACTGCTAAACAGTGCTAAAGTGCATATGCTCTCTATGTCAATTGTACTACTGATTGGTTTATCCATGATTGACTATTTAAATTACTTGTAAGTCCCTGGTAGAGTGCACTACATGTGCCTAGGGCAGGTAGGTTAGATGCTACTAGTGGGCCTGCAGCACTGGTTGTGCCACCCACCTCAGTAGCCCCTTAACCTTGTCTCAGGCCTGCCATTGCAAGGCCTGTGTGTGCAGTTTCACTGCCACTTCAACTTGGCATTTAAAGGTACTTGCCAAGCCTAGAACTCCCCTTTTTCTATACATAAGTCACCCCTAATGTGTGCCCTAGGTAACCCCTAGAGCAGGGTGCTGTGTGGGTAAAAGGCAGGACATGTACTTGTGTGGTTATATGTCCTGGTAGTGTAAAACTCCTAAATTCGTTTTTACACTACTGTGAGGCCTGCTCCCTTCATAGGCTAACATTGGGGCTGCTCTCATACATTGTTGAAGTGGCAGCTGCTGATCTGAAAGGAGCAGGAAGGTCATATTTAGTATGGCCAGAATGGTAATATAAAATCCTGCTGACTGGTGAAGTCGGATTTAATATTACTATTCTAGAAATGCCACTTTTAGAAAGTGAGCATTTCTTTGCACTAAAAACTTGTTGTGCCCTTCAATCCACGTCTGGCTAGGTTTAGTTGACAGCTCCTTGTGCATTCACTCAGACACACCCCAAACACAGGGTACTCAGCCTCACTTGCATACATCTGCATTTTGAATGGGTCTTCCTGGGCTGGGAGGGTGGAGGGCCTGCCCTCACACAAAGGACTGCCACACCCCCTACTGGGACTCTGGCAGACAGGATTGAACTGAAAGGGGGCTTGGTGCATTTCTTAGACACTCTTTGAAGTCACCCCCACTTCAAAGGCACAACTTAGTATAAAACAGGGCCTCTGCCCTACCTCAAGAGACACTTGCTGGAGAAGAAACCTGAACCAGAAACTACATCCTGCCAAGAAGAACTGCCTGGCTGCTCAAAGGACTCACCTGTCTGCTTTTCTACAAGGGACTGCTGCCTTGCTGTTGGCCTGCTGCCTTGCTGAACTGCCTGGCTGCTCAAAGGACTCACCTGTCTGCTTTTCTACAAAGGACTGCTGCCTTGCTGTTGGCCTGCTGCCTTGCTGAACTCTTGTCTGGCTGTAAAAGTGCTCTCCAAGGGCTTGGATAGAGCTTGCCTCCTGTTCCCTGAAGTCTCAGGACCAAAAAGACTTCTCTCTTCCTCTTGGACGCTCCGTGCGCCGAACTTTTCGAAGCACAGCTTGTTCCGCGGCAAGAAAAACGCCACACACCGACGCTGATCAACGCGACGCCTTCGGGACGACCAAAACTTTGACGCACGGCCTCGCAAGGACAACACCGCCCGACTTCCCGGGAGAAATCGATGCGACGCCTGCCGTGAGATCGAAACTTTGACGCACGGCCTCGCAAGGACAACGCCGCCCGACTTCCCAGGAGAAATCGACGCAACCCCTGCCGTGAGATAAAAACTTTGACGCACGGCCTCGCAAGGACAACGCCACCCGTCTCCGCAGGAGAAATCGACGCGACGCCTGCCGTGAGATTGAAACTTCGACGCGCAGCCCCGCTGACTGCCAGCCAAAAACCCCATTTCTAACATTGGTGATCAGCGGTGAGGATAGGACTTGTGTTTGTGCAGTGACATACAGTAGCTAAGTATTTCACTACCTACCCACAGTTGAAGGTCAACTTGATTTTTCATCTTTTTTTGGCTTTTGATTCTCTGATGTCCTCCTGGATATACTATTGATATTTTGGACTTTGGATTTTGGTTTTTGCTGGTAAGATCTTATCAGAATGGGATTGTTTACCTACTCATTCTTTGTTCGTACTGACCACCTCATTAAGGCTGACCTAAGGAAGCTTTGCAGAAAATGGGGCCTTCCTGTAGCAAGGAGATCTACTAAGGCGGAGATGCTACATAACTACATAGTCTGGGGGGAGGAAAGATGGGCAGAGAGAGAGGCAGCAAGAAACCAAATGACTAAGTACCCCTCAGATGAGGAGGAGGACTACGCACATGAGGAGGAAGACTGCTCACATGAGGAGGAAGACTGCTCACATGAGGAGGAAGACTACTCAGATGAGGAAAGTGACCCAGAGATAGATGAATGGCTCCGAGGTCAAAGGCGACAGGAGCAACAATTAGAGGAGTATCTTGCAAGGGTTGAGGCAAAAAGACTCTTAGTCCTGGAAGAAGAAAAGATTGCAGCTCAAGAGCTGAGCTGTAAAGAGCTGAAACTGGAGGCCGGAAGGGCTGAGTCCAGTTCAGATGGTGGCAGCAACAATCTTGCATCTAGTACTGCTGAAGAAGGGCACAAGCCCAGAGATGTGGTGCCCAACTTGAAGAAGGGAGTTGACACACCCCAGGCGGTTCAAGGGTATGAGGTAGTTCCCGTTATGCACAGGGTCCCTGAGAAGGATTGGGGAACTGGCACAGGGAGTCATATTCCTACTGGGGGGAGGGACACTTTACTGACTCTAGCAGAGAGTGACAGAGAAAAGGGTTCCCCCCTGGTGGACGTCCTGGATATAGAGTGTAGAGATATCCCAGAAGAGTATGGGTTGAGTGTCAGGGACAGACAGATACTGTCTCACCAGTCTCAGGAGGGTGAGGTAGAGTGCTTTTCCAAGGTTGAGTTACTGGGTGGTTGGGTGAAGGGTACTGTGGTTAATACATGTGAAGGGCAGAATGATGTAATTGCTGGAGAGCATATGTCTGGTCCTTATTTTCCAGAGCTACGCCAACACCAGGTGGAGTGTGAGTTCTCTGACCCCAGGGAACTTACAATGGAGGCAGACTTCTGGGTGAGTACCAGAGAGTCTGAAGAGGCATTTGGGGGTGCTCCTGAAGGGAGTGGTCTAGGTGGTTCCCAACCGAGTGAGGTGGGAAAGGATTGTAGTGTCCCAGGTAGGTCCCAGGTCCTAGAGGGTTCCATGAGGGAACACCAGGAGGGAAGCCTAGCCTGTACCGTAGGGCCACCTTTTGAGGGAAGCCCCGCAGTGTCAGAAGAACGTGGGGGGGTGACTGTAGCCAGCATCCCAACAGTTCTGGTGTCTGGCAGTACCCCTCCTAGTGAGGGGGTGCAGAAGTCCAGACATAGGGTTGAGAGGGAGTTGCAGACCCCAGTGGAGGACCTTGAGAGTCAGGGGACAGCTCTGAGAGCAGAGCCCCCCAGGAATGACCCAGGTAAAACCGTTTCTGGTTTGGGGGAAACCCAGACTCTGCCGGATGGGCAGAGGTCGGGAGACCTGCGCCAACCAGACTCTTGTGTGGCCCTTGGGGACGGTGTGTCCCTTGTGGGGGGTGAGAGTGCCCCCCAGGAAGTCCTGGCATGCCAGGCAAAGATTCAACCTCAGGGTGGTGACTCTGCGTTGGATACCCAGGTTCAGAGGTTAACTCTGACCTGGTGGGAGGTAGATGTGCCTCCCAAGAAGTCCTGCTGTGCCAGGCAATTGTCCAACCTCAGGGTGTTGACTCTGGGTTGGATGACCAGGTTCAGAGGTTAAACTCTGACCTGGTGGGGGGTAGGTGTGCCCCCCAGAAAGTCCTGGCGTGCCAGGCAATTGCCCAACCTCAGGGTGGTGACCCTGGGTTGGGGAACCAGGCTCAGAGGTTAAACTCTGACCTGGTGGGAGGTAGGTGTGCCTCCCTGGAAGTCCTGGCCTGCCAGGCAATGGTTCAACCTCAGGGTGGTGACTCTGGGTTGGCTAACCAGGTTCAGGGGATAAACTCTGACCTGTTGGGGGGTAGGTGTGCCCCCCAGAAAGTCCTGGCGTGCCAGGCAATTGTTCAACCTCAGGGTGGTGACCCTGGGTTGGAGAACCAGGTTCAGAGGTTAACCTCTGACCTGGTGGGAGGTAGGCGTGCCTCCCAGAAAGTCCTGGTGTGCCAGGCAGTTGCCCAACCTCAGGGTGGTGACTCTGGGTTGGATACCCAGGTTCAGAGGTTAAACTCTGGCCTGGTGGGGGGTAGGTGTGCTCCCCAGAAAGTCCTGGCGTGCCAGGCAATTGTTCAACCTCAGGGTGGTGACCCTGGGTTGGAGAACCAGGTTCAGAGGTTAACCTCTGACCTGGTGGGAGGTAGGTGTGCCTCCCAGAAAGTCCTGGTGTGCCAGGCAGTTGCCCAACCTCAGGGTGGTGACCCTAGGTTGGAGAACCAGGTTCAGAGGTTAAACTCTGACCTGGTGGAGGGTCAGTGTGCCCTCCAGGAAGTCCTGGCGTGCCAGGCAATTGTTCAACTTCAGGGTGGTGACTCTGAGTTGAATGGCCAAGTTCAGAGGTTAAACTCTGACCTGGTGGAGGGTCAGTGTGCCCTCCAGGAAGTCCGGGCGTGCCAGGCAATTGTTCAACTTCAGGGTGGTGCTCGGAGTTGAATGGTCAGGTGCAGAGGTTAAACTCTGACCTGGTGTGGGATAGGTGTGCCTCCCAGAAAGTCCTGGTTTGCCAGGCAGTGATCCAGTCTGAGGGTACAGACCCTGGGCTGGAAGACCAGGTTCAGGGTGTCCCCCCGGACCTGGAGGGAGGGGCTACTGATAACAGTGCCCCTACCATGTTGTCTTCTGAGGAGGCCACTCCTAGTTGGAGGGTGCTGGACCCCAGAAGGGAGGGCAGGGGGAGGGAAGCCTCACCCCGGGCCCTAGTCCAACCTGAAGGTACAGACCCCAGATTGGAGGGCCAGTTGCAGGTTAACAGCCCTGCACTGGTGGAGGAATGGTATAGGGCGACTTCTGTAAGCACCCTGACCATGTTGGACTCTGGGGGTACCGCTCCAGGAGGGAGGGTACAGACCCCCAGAGGGGAGGACTAGGTTCAGGCTGTCATCCCTGACCTGGTGGAAGGGAGAGTGGTTAAAGGATGCCCAGCACCTGGGGCTACCGCCCCCCACTCTCCACAGCCATAGTGGTTGGAGAGCTTTGAGAGGCCTGGGGCCTGGCTCTCATCCCTGGCAGCTGTCAGTAATCACTGTGGCTTGCTGTCCGGGTGGACAGAGTTATCCCTGGGGAGGGGACAAGTGTCACACCCTGGGGGTAGAGTGGGCAACACCACTGTGTTGGTCATGGTGGTACTATCCTGCTCCTGGGATACATCTGTGAGCAAAGTAAGGTTAGGTGCTGCACAGATGGGATCTGCAGGTAAGGAGAAAGGTTCCCCATGGGTTGGCTTAGTGGGCCCTGAGAGTATGGACAGAGGGATCCAATTGGAGTCAGGAAGGTGAAGAACTTGAGCATGCCCCTGCTGTTGTGGGCCTGGGTCCTTGTTCTGTCGCCTCAAACAGGGAAGTACATCAGGATAGTGATTGTTCTCCCCTGGCTTTAGGCTGGTAGGGGGTCATGTTGGACCTGGCTTTTTGACAGGGACATCCCCAAACTTTTTGCCTCCTATTTTTTCTGACCTGTTGTTGTTGGCTTTTGACCTCTGGGCACTTTAACACTGCTAAACAGTGCTAAAGTGCATATGCTCTCTATGTAAATTGTACTACTGATTGGTTTATCCATGATTGACTATTTAAATTACTTGTAAGTCCCTGGTAGAGTGCACTACATGTGCCTAGGGCAGGTAGGTTAGATGCTACTAGTGGGCCTGCAGCACTGGTTGTGCCACCCACCTCAGTAGCCCGTTAACCTTGTCTCAGGCCTGCCATTGCAAGACCTGTGTGTGCAGTTTCACTGCCACTTCGACTTGGCATTTAAAGGTACTTGCCAAGCCTAGAACTCCCCTTTTTCTATACATAAGTCACCCCTAATGTGTGTCCTAGGTAACCCCTACAGCAGGGTGCTGTGTGGGTAAAAGGCAGGACATGTACTTGTGTGGTTATATGTCCTGGTAGTGTAAAACTCCTAAATTCGTTTTTACACTACTGTGAGGCCTGCTCCCTTCATAGGCTAACATTGGGGCTGCTCTCATACATTGTTGAAGTGGCAGCTGCTGATCTGAAAGGAGCAGGAAGGTCATATTTAGTATGGCCAGAATGGTAATATAAAATCCTGCTGACTGGTGAAGTCGGATTTAATATTACTATTCTAGAAATGCCACTTTTAGAAAGTGAGCATTTCTTTGCACTAAAATCTTGTTGTGCCCTTCAATCCACGTCTGGCTAGGTTTAGTTGACGGCTCCTTGTGCATTCACTCAGACACACCCCAAACACAGGGTACTCAGCCTCACTTGCATACATCTGCATTTTGAATGGGTCTTCCTGGGCTGGGAGGGTGGAGGGCCTGCCCTCACACAAAGGACTGCCACACCCCCTACTGGGACTCTGGCAGACAGGATTGAACTGAAAGGGGGCTTGGTGCATTTCTTAGACACTCTTTGAAGTCACCCCCACTTCAAAGGCACAACTTAGTATAAAACAGGGCCTCTGCCCTACCTCAAGAGACACTTGCTGGAGAAGAAACCTGAACCAGAAACTACATCCTGCCAAGAAGAACTGCCTGGCTGCTCAAAGGACTCACCTGTCTGCTTTTCTACAAAGGACTGCTGCCTTGCTGTTGGCCTGCTGCCTTGCTGAACTGCCTGGCTGCTCAAAGGACTCACCTGTCTGCTTTTCTACAAAGGACTGCTGCCTTGCTGTTGGCCTGCTGCCTTGCTGAACTCTTGTCTGGCTGTAAAAGTGCTCTCCAAGGGCTTGGATAGAGCTTGCCTCCTGTTCCCTGAAGTCTCAGGACCAAAAAGACTTCTCTCTTCCTCTTGGACGCTCCGTGCGCCGAACTTTTCGAAGCACAGCTTGTTCCGCGGCAAGAAAAACGCCGCACACCGACGCTGATCAACGCGACGCCTTCGGGACGACCGAAACTTTGACGCACGGCCTCGCAAGGACAACACCGCCAGACTTCCCGGGAGAAATCGATGCGACGCCTGCCGTGAGATCTAAACTTTGACGCACGGCCTCGCAAGGACAACGCCGCCCGACTTCCCAGGAGAAATCGACGCAACCCCTGCCGTGAGATCAAAACTTTGACGCACTGCCTCGCAAGGACAACGCCACCCGACTCCGCAGGAGAAATCGACGCGACGCCTGCCGTGAGATTGAAACTTCGACGCGCAGCCCCGCTGACTGCCAGCCAAAAACCCCATTTCTAACATTGGTGATCAGCGGTGAGGATAGGACTTGTGTTTGTGCAGTGACATACAGTAGCTAAGTATTTCACTACCTACCCACAGTTGAAGGTCAACTTGATTTTTCATCTTTTTTTGGCTTTTGATTCTCTGATGTCCTCCTGGATATACTATTGATATTTTGGACTTTGGATTTTGGTTTTTGCTGGTAAGATCTTATCAGAATGGGATTGTTTACCTACTCATTCTTTGTTCGTACTGACCACCTCATTAAGGCTGACCTAAGGAAGCTTTGCAGAAAATGGGGCCTTCCTGTAGCAAGGAGATCTACTAAGGCGGAGATGCTACATAACTACATAGTCTGGGGGGAGGAAAGATGGGCAGAGAGAGAGGCAGCAAGAAACCAAATGACTAAGTACCCCTCAGATGAGGAGGAGGACTACGCACATGAGGAGGAAGACTGCTCACATGAGGAGGAAGACTGCTCACATGAGGAGGAAGACTACTCAGATGAGGAAAGTGACCCAGAGATAGATGAATGGCTCCGAGGTCAAAGGCGACAGGAGCAACAATTAGAGGAGTATCTTGCAAGGGTTGAGGCAAAAAGACTCTTAGTCCTGGAAGAAGAAAAGATTGCAGCTCAAGAGCTGAGCTGTAAAGAGCTGAAACTGGAGGCCGGAAGGGCTGAGTCCAGTTCAGATGGTGGCAGCAACAATCTTGCATCTAGTACTGCTGAAGAAGGGCACAAGCCCAGAGATGTGGTGCCCAACTTGAAGAAGGGAGTTGACACACCCCAGGCGGTTCAAGGGTATGAGGTAGTTCCCGTTATGCACAGGGTCCCTGAGAAGGATTGGGGAACTGGCACAGGGAGTCATATTCCTACTGGGGGGAGGGACACTTTACTGACTCTAGCAGAGAGTGACAGAGAAAAAGGTTCCCCCCTGGTGGACGTCCTGGATATAGAGTGTAGAGATATCCCAGAAGAGTATGGGTTGAGTGTCAGGGACAGACAGATACTGTCTCACCAGTCTCAGGAGGGTGAGGTAGAGTGCTTTTCCAAGGTTGAGTTACTGGGTGGTTGGGTGAAGGGTACTGTGGTTAATACATGTGAAGGGCAGAATGATGTAATTGCTGGAGAGCATATGTCTGGTCCTTATTTTCCAGAGCTACGCCAACACCAGGTGGAGTGTGAGTTCTCTGACCCCAGGGAACTTACAATGGAGGCAGACTTCTGGGTGAGTACCAGAGAGTCTGAAGAGGCATTTGGGGGTGCTCCTGAAGGGAGTGGTCTAGGTGGTTCCCAACCGAGTGAGGTGGGAAAGGATTGTAGTGTCCCAGGTAGGTCCCAGGTCCTAGAGGGTTCCATGAGGGAACACCAGGAGGGAAGCCTAGCCTGTACCGTAGGGCCACCTTTTGAGGGAAGCCCCGCAGTGTCAGAAGAACGTGGGGGGGTGACTGTAGCCAGCATCCCAACAGTTCTGGTGTCTGGCAGTACCCCTCCTAGTGAGGGGGTGCAGAAGTCCAGACATAGGGTTGAGAGGGAGTTGCAGACCCCAGTGGAGGACCTTGAGAGTCAGGGGACAGCTCTGAGAGCAGAGCCCCCCAGGAATGACCCAGGTAAAACCGTTTCTGGTTTGGGGGAAACCCAGACTCTGCCGGATGGGCAGAGGTCGGGAGACCTGCGCCAACCAGACTCTTGTGTGGCCCTTGGGGACGGTGTGTCCCTTGTGGGGGGTGAGAGTGCCCCCCAGGAAGTCCTGGCATGCCAGGCAAAGATTCAACCTCAGGGTGGTGACTCTGGGTTGGATACCCAGGTTCAGAGGTTAACTCTGACCTGGTGGGAGGTAGATGTGCCTCCCAAGAAGTCCTGCTGTGCCAGGCAATTGTCCAACCTCAGGGTGTTGACTCTGGGTTGGATGACCAGGTTCAGAGGTTAAACTCTGACCTGGTGGGGGGTAGGTGTGCCCCCCAGAAAGTCCTGGCGTGCCAGGCAATTGCCCAACCTCAGGGTGGTGACCCTGGGTTGGGGAACCAGGCTCAGAGGTTAAACTCTGACCTGGTGGGAGGTAGGTGTGCCTCCCTGGAAGTCCTGGCCTGCCAGGCAATGGTTCAACCTCAGGGTGGTGACTCTGGGTTGGCTAACCAGGTTCAGGGGATAAACTCTGACCTGTTGGGGGGTAGGTGTGCCCCCCAGAAAGTCCTGGCGTGCCAGGCAATTGTTCAACCTCAGGGTGGTGACCCTGGGTTGGAGAACCAGGTTCAGAGGTTAACCTCTGACCTGGTGGGAGGTAGGCGTGCCTCCCAGAAAGTCCTGGTGTGCCAGGCAGTTGCCCAACCTCAGGGTGGTGACTCTGGGTTGGATACCCAGGTTCAGAGGTTAAACTCTGGCCTGGTGGGGGGTAGGTGTGCTCCCCAGAAAGTCCTGGCGTGCCAGGCAATTGTTCAACCTCAGGGTGGTGACCCTGGGTTGGAGAACCAGGTTCAGAGGTTAACCTCTGACCTGGTGGGAGGTAGGTGTGCCTCCCAGAAAGTCCTGGTGTGCCAGGCAGTTGCCCAACCTCAGGGTGGTGACCCTAGGTTGGAGAACCAGGTTCAGAGGTTAAACTCTGACCTGGTGGAGGGTCAGTGTGCCCTCCAGGAAGTCCTGACGTGCCAGGCAATTGTTCAACTTCAGGGTGGTGACTCTGAGTTGAATGGCCAAGTTCAGAGGTTAAACTCTGACCTGGTGGAGGGTCAGTGTGCCCTCCAGGAAGTCCGGGCGTGCCAGGCAATTGTTCAACTTCAGGGTGGTGACTCGGAGTTGAATGGTCAGGTGCAGAGGTTAAACTCTGACCTGGTGGGGGATAGGTGTGCCTCCCAGAAAGTCCTGGTTTGCCAGGCAGTGATCCAGTCTGAGGGTACAGACCCTGGGCTGGAAGACCAGGTTCAGGGTGTCCCCCCGGACCTGGAGGGAGGGGCTACTGATAACAGTGCCCCTACCATGTTGTCTTCTGAGGAGGCCACTCCTAGTTGGAGGGTGCTGGACCCCAGAAGGGAGGGCAGGGGGAGGGAAGCCTCACCCCGGGCCCTAGTCCAACCTGAAGGTACAGACCCCAGATTGGAGGGCCAGTTGCAGGTTAACAGCACTGCACTGGTGGAGGAATGGTATAGGGCGACTTCTGTAAGCACCCTGACCATGTTGGACTCTGGGGGTACCGCTCCAGGAGGGAGGGTACAGAGCCCCAGAGGGGAGGACTAGGTTCAGGCTGTCATCCCTGACCTGGTGGAAGGGAGAGTGGTTAAAGGATGCCCAGCACCTGGGGCTACCGCCCCCCACTCTCCACAGCCATAGTGGTTGGAGAGCTTTGAGAGGCCTGGGGCCTGGCTCTCATCCCTGGCAGCTGTCAGTAATCACTGTGGCTTGCTGTCCGGGTGGACAGAGTTATCCCTGGGGAGGGGACAAGTGTCACACCCTGGGGGTAGAGTGGGCAACACCACTGTGTTGGTCATGGTGGTACTATCCTGCTCCTGGGATACATCTGTGAGCAAAGTAAGGTTAGGTGCTGCACAGATGGGATCTGCAGGTAAGGAGAAAGGTTCCCCATGGGTTGGCTTAGTGGGCCCTGAGAGTATGGACAGAGGGATCCAATTGGAGTCAGGAAGGTGAAGAACTGGAGCATGCCCCTGCTGTTGTGGGCCTGGGTCCTTGTTCTGTCGCCTCAAACAGGGAAGTACATCAGGATAGTGATTGTTCTCCCCTGGCTTTAGGCTGGTAGGGGGTCATGTTGGACCTGGCTTTTTGACAGGGACATCCCCAAACTTTTTGCCTCCTTCCTCCTATTTTTTCTGACCTGTTGTTGTTGGCTTTTGACCTCTGGGCACTTTAACACTGCTAAACAGTGCTAAAGTGCATATGCTCTCTATGTAAATTGTACTACTGATTGGTTTATCCATGATTGACTATTTAAATTACTTGTAAGTCCCTGGTAGAGTGCACTACATGTGCCTAGGGCAGGTAGGTTAGATGCTACTAGTGGGCCTGCAGCACTGGTTGTGCCACCCACCTCAGTAGCCCGTTAACCTTGTCTCAGGCCTGCCATTGCAAGACCTGTGTGTGCAGTTTCACTGCCACTTCGACTTGGCATTTAAAGGTACTTGCCAAGCCTAGAACTCCCCTTTTTCTATACATAAGTCACCCCTAATGTGTGTCCTAGGTAACCCCTAGAGCAGGGTGCTGTGTGGGTAAAAGGCAGGACATGTACTTGTGTGGTTATATGTCCTGGTAGTGTAAAACTCCTAAATTCGTTTTTACACTACTGTGAGGCCTGCTCCCTTCATAGGCTAACATTGGGGCTGCTCTCATACATTGTTGAAGTGGCAGCTGCTGATCTGAAAGGAGCAGGAAGGTCATATTTAGTATGGCCAGAATGGTAATATAAAATCCTGCTGACTGGTGAAGTCAGATTTAATATTACTATTCTAGAAATGCCACTTTTAGAAAGTGAGCATTTCTTTGCACTAAAATCTTGTTGTGCCCTTCAATCCACGTCTGGCTAGGTTTAGTTGACGGCTCCTTGTGCATTCACTCAGACACACCCCAAACACAGGGTACTCAGCCTCACTTGCATACATCTGCATTTTGAATGGGTCTTCCTGGGCTGGGAGGGTGGAGGGCCTGACCTCACACAAAGGACTGCCACACCCCCTACTGGGACTCTGGCAGACAGGATTGAACTGAAAGGGGGCTTGGTGCATTTCTTAGACACTCTTTGAAGTCACCCCCACTTCAAAGGCACAACTTAGTATAAAACAGGGCCTCTGCCCTACCTCAAGAGACACTTGCTGGAGAAGAAACCTGAACCAGAAACTACATCCTGCCAAGAAGAACTGCCTGGCTGCTCAAAGGACTCACCTGTCTGCTTTTCTACAAAGGACTGCTGCCTTGCTGTTGGCCTGCTGCCTTGCTGAACTGCCTGGCTGCTCAAAGGACTCACCTGTCTGCTTTTCTACAAAGGACTGCTGCCTTGCTGTTGGCCTGCTGCCTTGCTGAACTCTTGTCTGGCTGTAAAGGTGCTCTCCAAGGCTTGGATAGAGCTTGCCTCCTGTTCCCTGAAGTCTGAGGACCAAAAAGACTTCTCTCTTCCTCTTGGACGCTCCGTGCGCCGAACTTTTCGACGCACAGCTTGTTCCGCGGCAAGAAAAACGCGCACACCGGCGCTGATCAACGCGACGCCTTCGGGACGACCGAAACTTTGACGCACGGCCTCGCAAGGACAACGCCGCCCGACTTCACGGGAGAAATCGACGCGACGCCTGCCGTGAGATCGAAACTTTGGCGCACGGCCTCGCAAGGACAACGCCGCCCGACTTCCCAGGAGAAATCGACGCGACCCCTGCCGTGAGATCAAAACTTTGACGCACGGCCTCGCAAGGACAACGCCGCCTGACTCCGCAGGAGAAATCGACGCAACGCCTGCCGTGAGATCGAAACTTCAACGCGCAGCCCCGCAGAATGACGCGCAGCCGGAAAACAAGCAGGAAAATCCACGCACAGACCCGGGACATCTGGTACTCCCCGCAAACCACAGTAAGAGACTGTCCGCGCGCCGGAAAACGACGCACGACTCCCCGCGTGGAAAATAACGACGCAAGTCCGTGTGTGCTGAGGAGAAATCGACGCACACACCAGTTTTCCACGTACCTCTTCTCCTGTGGCCCTCTGAGGAGATTTTCCACCAGAAACCAGGTACTTTGTGTTTGAAAGAGACTTTGTTTACTTTCTAAAGACTTAAGACACTTAGAGGGTCATTCTGACATTCCGCCAGGGCCATCGACCACGGGAGCACCGCCAACAGGCTGGCGGTGCTCCAACGAGCATTCTGACCGCGGCGGTTCAGCCGCGGTCAGAAGCGGAAAGTCAGCGGTCTCCCGCTGACTTTCCGCTGCTCGTGTGAATCCTCCATGGCTGCGGAGCGCGCTCCGCAGCCATGAGGATTCCGACCCCCCCTACCGCCATCCTGTTCATGGAGGGAAAGCCGCCATGAACAGGATGGCGGTAGGGGGGGTCGTGGGGCCCCTGGGGGCCCCTGCCGTGCCCATGCCAATGGCATGGGCACGGCAGGGGCCCCTGTAAGAGGGCCCCGCAAAGTATTTCAGTGTCTGCCTTGCAGACACTGAAATACGCGACGGGTGCCACTGCACCCGTCGCACCTTCCCACTCCGCCGGCTCGATTACGAGCCGGCATCCTCGTGGGAAGGTAGTTTTCCCCTGGGCTGGCGGGCGGTTTTTCAGCAACCGCCCGCCAGCCCAGGGGAAAACTTGTAATACCCGCCGCGGTCTTTTGACCGCGGCGCGGTATTTTGGAGGGCGGCATCCTGGCGGGCGGCCTCCGCCGCCCGCCAGGGTCGTAATGAGGCCCTTTATATCACTTTTCAGTGATATCCTTACAAATTCGTATTGCAACTTTGATCGTTTTGACCTGAAGATACCCAGATAAATATTATATATTTTTCTAAACACTGTGTGGTGTATTTTTGTGGTGTTATGCTATGGTGTTGTATGATTTATTGCACAAATGCTTTACACATTGCCTTTTAAGTTAAGCCTGACTGCTCGTGTCAAGCTACTGGAGGGTGAGCACAGGCTGATTTTGGATTGTGTGTGACTTACCCTGACTAGAGTGAGGGTTCTTGCTTGGACAGAGGGCAACCTGACTGCCAACCAAAAACCCCATTTCTCACAGCATGCCTCTGTGAGGGATTTGCCAAAGATTAAGGGGCTGATTACGAGTTTAGCGGTCCAGGGACTGCCATGTTGGCGGTTGCAGTCCGACCACCAATGGTCTGGTGACACAGACCGCTGTTTTACGAGTTTGGCGTTTGTAGAAACAGAAGACCACCAGCAGTCCACCGCCTCCGCCAGGTAGTACAGTCCGCCATGTTCATCTGGAAGCACAAACGGGCTGGCGGAGCCTGTGTTTCCATTGGACCCATTACGAGGTTGCACAGCTCCAATGTGACTGTGGCGGTCCAACCACCATGTACAATCTGGCGGGAGCAGACAGTATTAAGGGAGACACTCGCCTGCAGGCAGCCTCACACATCCGGGCCGCCTTGGAGCCCTTCACAAACCCCATGCCTCTTCTCCTGTTCGTCGAAAGACAATGAATTCAATTCCACTGTGCATGAGAGCAACCTTAAGTACACACACCTACCTGTATCGTTAACCAATAAAAACTGCACGTAGCGGCAGAAAACACATCATTGGGGGACCCCATTGGCAGCAGCTACATGTGTCACACAACAAACAGTCATCAACACTGACACCCACACACTCACAAAACGCATACTTTGGTCAGCACACACACACTGCTGCACACTACACGAATACACACGGCCACACAGCTCAGGCACTGGGACACTGAAGGCCACACCACATTCTCACACACAGCAATAACAACACAACTACTGCACATAAACAAATACAACTCACACCCAATACTTGCCAGGAACTGTCCTCTCATACAACACACATATCTGTCAATGTGGCATGGAACACATACAACACCACCATGAAACAACCCTGCAATGGACACACACAACACACATACTCAGCACAATTGAAGCACAATGACCTGCACAAAACACAGAGAAACAAATAGACAAAAGAGACAAAGAGCGCCTGACCAATAATACCTGCACAGTTGGGATCGGAGCATCAGGAGCATTCATGGAAGGAGGCTGCACTGGGACACATATCACATTGAACAGGGCCCTCAGACAACGTGCATACAGGAAATGGCCCTACATGGATCCCAGGTACAAACAATACCAAAACCAATTGTCATGCATATCTACATAATGGGAAAGGGCAAGTATACAAAGCACATATAACTCCTTCACCATGGGAAATACCTCTACACGAACTAGCTGCAAGGGACACACACCTAAATGGACGCATGCACACTCAAGTGAAAAGCAACCTAGCACAACTGAACACACTCCATTTCTGCACTAACAAAACCCAAGAATACACACATCACATGTATGCAATAGCCATATTGTGGGAAAAGTCAAACACCATACATGCCCATATTTCGTAAAACACAAAAATAAATACCACAACTAACACTACACAATACCATGGCACCAACATTGCATCTACACACACATACCCATCACACAACAGATATCCTTCTCTTGGGGGACAACAGCACTGCACACAAACTCACATACAGCAAACTACACCACATGGAGCAGCAAGCAGGCACAAACACACACAACTACAGACACACTATCAAAGTCACTCAGGAGCAACAGAAAGCTAGGAAAAGAATTGCAGGACAAAGGTGCACTCAACAAACCAACAACTGGTTGGGTTTATTAAACAAAGAGCTGCAAGTCCAAGGCCATAGGTCAGTCCATATGCTGACCAAATAATGGCACTGTGTTGTGCCGAAACTTGACTCCTAACTGCCATGTAACCTCCACAGTAAAGGGCATCAAGGGGCAGGCAGGCACCTCAGGGATTATCTGGGGGTGGGTGTCGGGGGTATCAGGTTTTGGAGGGGAGGACGGGTTTGGGCTTTGGGGGGCTCCTTTTTGGGAAGAGTGGTCTTCTTCTGGCAGGGGAGGGTATGGGTGCCTGCTGGGGGCCAGGGGAGGCCTTGGAGGTGGAAGGGATGGTCTTGGCCAAGACACAGGCCCTTTGGGTGTGGTACGCAGTGGGGGCGAACAGGGGTAAGGTCTAGCTCACAAAGGAAAAGTTTATTTGATTCACAGGGACGGGCATTAGAAGGGTGTTGGGATTCAGAGGTTGAGGAAGTGGTTCAATCAATCAATCTGCTCACTCGAAAAGCCATGTCTTGAGATTGTTCCTGAACTGCTTCAGCGAGGTGGCCAGTCTGAGGTGAAGTGGGAGTGTGTTCCATTTCTGGGCTGCGAGATCTGCCTCCAGCTGTGCTCTTCCTGATTCTGTGGATGGCGGCGATGGTGAGTTGGGAGGATTGGAGCTGCCTGGTGGGGGTGTAGAAGGTCAGGAGGTGGTTGAGGTAAGCTGGTCCTCTGTTGAGCAGTGCCTTTGATGTTGATGTGGCAGGTCATGGAGAGCAAGGAGTCCAGGCTGATGTCCAAGTTGTGTTCTTGGTCATGGGGGCGTTTCCTAAGGTAGTTGGTCACCAGGAGTCATCGTAGGCAGAGAGATGGTGGAGCCAATTACAAGGATCTCTGTCTTGTCTGAGGTGAGTTTGAGACAGCTGATTTCCATCCAGCCAGAGGCTGCTCTTATTCCGTCGTGGAAAATTCTCTTGACTGTTGATGGGTCGTTGGTCAAGGAGAGGATCAGTTGGGTATCGTCGGCATACGATACGTTATTTAGGCTGTACTGTCTGACAATTTTACCGAGCGGGGCCATGAGGATATTGAAGAGGGTCAGGCTTAGTGAGGATCCCTGGTGTATTCTGCAGCAAGTTTCTTTGGGTGTTGAGGTGAACGGCCGGAGTCTGACACTCTGTGTTCTTCCGATGGGGAAGGATCAAATCCATTCCAGTGCTTTACCGCAGATACCAGCATCGTGGAGTATGGTGCAAAGGGTGGAGTGGGACTCTGTGTTGAATGTGGCAGAGTGGTCGAGGAGGATGAGGGCGGCCGTGTCTCCATGGTCTAGAATGGCACGGATGTCGTCGGTGGCTGTGAGGAGCGTTGTTTCGGTACTGTGGTTGCTCCTGAATCCAGACTGGGAGAGATCTAGGACCTATTTTGCTTTGAGGAACTCCATGCGTTGCATGTTGATGGCCTTTTCAGTTACCTTGCCTGGGAAGGGAAGAAGAGAGATGGGTCTGTAATTCTTCAAATCCCTTGGGTCAGTAGAGGGTTTCTTTAGGAGTGGATTGATTTCTGTGTGCTTCCAGTTGGATGGGAAGGTGGCCAATTCGATGGAGCGGTTGACAGTCTGGCAGAGCTCTCGTGTGATGGTGACACTGGCTAGGTTGAAAATGTGATGTGAGCACGGGTTTGAGTGGATGGACTTCATGCGTTTCCAGGTGTCTTCTTTGGAGATTGGGGCCCAATGGTTTTGGATGTGGTGCGGCTTGGGGTCTGTGGTGGTGCTGGCTTTGTTTTTTAAATCCTTCATATATGTCCTGGATTTTCTGGTGAAAAAAGATGTCTGACATGTAGTAGTGGATGTCTTGGGTGCATGTATGTGGGAGGTATGCTTGTGTGGGGTGGGTGTCTGTTTGGTGGGTGAGTGAGGGCGTTTATGTTTCTTGGGCTGATAGGGGGTGGAGGTGCTTGGGGATGCCGTGGTGGGTGGGTGTCTGTTGGGGTGGTGACTGCAGGAATGCTGGATGTGGTGTATGTATTTGTGTCTGTAGTTGTGGTGTCTGCGGGTATGGTGATGGGGTGGATGTCTGTGAGTCTGCTGGGGTGGTGACTTTGGGTAGGTTGTGTGTGAGTTCTGTGTTGGTGACTGTTGTGGTGCTGCCTGTAGATATGCTAGATGTTGTGAGTTTGATGTTGGGGGTGGGTGTCAAGGAAAGTAGTGAATGCATCTGCGGTGGATGTTGTTTATGTGGATGCCGGTGTGTCTTGTGGTGCTTGTGTTTGCAGGCGCTCCATGTGTCTGTTGCGGTGGATGCATGGGAATCTGTCTGTGTGCTTTGTGTGGTTTGTGTAGGTCAGGGAAGAGGGTATTTGGACTGGGAAAAGGTAGGTGGAAGAGGGATGGAAGACAAGGGGTGACTGGCTGCTGTCAATGTGGAGGCCAGAGCCTGAAAAGATCTCTGTAGGCCAGCCATTGCACCGTGAATGCCCTCCAGGAACGCATTTGCCTACTGAAGTTGCATCCCCAGACCCTGGATGGCATTCACAATGGTGGACTGACGCACAGACATGTTTCTCAGGAGGTCAATAGCCTCCTCACTGAGGGCAGCAGGGGGAACAGGGGCTGAGGCGGAGGTGCTGCGGCAAAGGAGACGACCACCCTCTTGGGTGAGTGGGCAAAGCCAACTGGGTGGGGAGCAACAGGAAGGACGGTGATAGAATGGTGGTGTCAGACAAAGATGGTGCTGGGGGGTTCCCTGATGGGTCCCCCACCGCTAGGATGTGAACACTGGAGGAGGAATCCGAGGATGTAGAGGCACATCCAGTCTCCCCTGTGGCACTCCCTGTCCCCTCCGGGTGATTGGGTTCCTCTGTATCAGTTGTATCTTGACCTGAGGTCCCATGGCCAGATGCTTCCCTACTCATTTGTGCCCTGTCTCCTTCTCCTGCCTGTGCTGATGCTGCCAAACTAAAGCGAAATAGTGTCACAACATGGACATGAAAACACTTCAGTCACAACTCTGAGAGACAAACCATGCCATCATATCAAGTAGCCCCCTGAAAAAAGTGCCACCTAAGTGGCACCATCATGTGCCATTACATAACCATGCATGCCATCTGGAATTAAAAATGTGACAGATGAGAAAATCAGGACCTTAGACAACTACAATTGCATGGATGAAGTCTAGCAACCATACCACAACTAGGTTACCGCTTCATTCTCAAACCTGTTCCACACGCAGCAGACCCCAGTGAACTAGTAGCCAGGAAATGGATGCCATTGCAAGGTACTCTACCAAATACACAGACACAAGCTCAGGCACACATCTATTCTCCACTGATGTGAGTTACCAACAATATCAAAGGTTGCAAAGGAAATGCAGTTGACACATGTACAAATGTTAAAAAACCTGGAGTAGGTGACATAGAAATGTCCATGTCACTATGGACACATCACAACAATGTACAGCTCCACAAGTGACATCTGTACAAAATGAGTCAAGGAGGTAGTAGCAATGTCACTCAGACATGCCCCAACTGTGGCATTATAATGGAACAACAATGAAGTCATGTCCAACATCTCATGGAGAGATCTCCATGAATACACACAGCAATGATTCTGTAAGGCCCAGGATAGCCACCACCAACGTCTGACACCCACAACAATTTTCACATCTGGGTGTGTTTGTAGTAAGCACCTGTACAGTGCAGGTTGGAGAGACACAGAACTTGCAATCAACAACAGAAGAAACCAAATTGTTGTCCAAAGAGAGGCTACACCACTACCCACACCTCAGACATGGCAAGCATGGCATCTGTCTGTGGATGAATCCCTGCCCCTAAACACATTTGATGCAAACATCACTGCAAGTCACTTAATGATGCACTTCAACAGTCACAACACAATCTCCAATCATTACACAGGTGCCCTGCACTTCTCAAAATGAATCGACATCAAGGGTACATATGAACATAAAGTGGATCCACCTTCTGGTCCTACCTGTCATGTCCCTCATTACCTTGCTACAGCAGTTTTACATGACTAATTACATGCTATGAGGCATGAAGCTTTCCGTCAGACGACATATGATGGTTACACACTCCAGTATGTGGCACCACAAGAAATGGACCACCATTGTAGATGTACCATTAAAACACCAGTTCCCCATGCACATATATGTGGGAAACTCCAGACATCCCATCAACATAGGTGGCTGAGCATCTCAGGTCCTCCCACCTGTTCCAACATTGTGCGCTCTGCTGGCAGACCCTTCTGCACCTTCTCGTTGATGGCTCTCCAAATCCCCTTCTTCTGATGGGCGTTGACCTTCATGGATGCAAAAGACAAGAAAAAACATAATTTCAAAAAGTTCCATGCAAAATGGCTGAGTCACATACTTGTCAGTGTGCCAAGCTATGAACATGCTGTCCTGACCATACTACCAATGTGTAGCACAGAGCAGTCATTGGACACAGGGACATGACTACAATCACTCCCCAATATGCTGCCCTACATATCACCCAACCTAGGCACTGCACTGACTAGGTAGGTCAACTGTGACTTCTATGGGACATGAGCTAGCGACCTGACAGAGATCAAAAACACTCTGAGACACATTTCACCAAGTGGCTACTGACAGGTAAACCCCTAAGCCAGGAATGCACAGAAACATCCACTATCCTTGATTATCAACTGCAGCATGCAGTCCCTACAGGCAACAACCAGCCTACAAATTCTACCATCGCTCTTAGCTCACAATGAAGGGAGTGGCATGGTGGGCACACACAGAGTCAAGATTGTCCATGTGTGGACATAGGCAGATATAGATGCAGGCACATGACACTTCAGGGGAGGGGATCTGTGTGTCTCATCAACAACACAAAACACACTTCTGCACATGTATGTTCACTTAACCTAGGGCACCTTTGGAAAGACATGGGCATGCATTGTACATGTCCTCCTATGTGCCCAAACAACCAGATCACATATCATGGCTCATCAGTAAGCAACACACTGTTTCACTAATGCAATAACCTAAATGCAATGACTCTGCACAGAACGCATGTGACTTAGATGAAGGTGACAAAAGGGCTGTGGGACCAGGGGACCTGTCAAAGCTATGTAACACACATTGACAAAGATGGTTACAGCATATCCGTCACAGATCACCAGCCTGCCCCTAATACCATATCCATTCTAATCAGTGGACAGAGGCTCTATAAGATGCATATTGGGACTGAGGCATGATTTGACATCTGACCATGCCATACAGGGATAAAGGGTATGGGCACAGTGTCACACTTGGATAGCAAAAGGGATTCAATACCAGCTCAGATTACAACAGATACTCTGAGAAACATTAGACAGGCTCCGGTCTCTGAAGGCTGAGCATACAGACCTACATTACATACCATATCCAACACTTACATGCATAACAGTAAATCATGTAGAAAACAGCCAATTGGCATGTGATGCTGATGTGCTGAGCTGAGGGCCTTAGCAAGTCATGAACTGGCTTCAGAGCAACACTCTAACAAGGCTAGATAAGGTTTGGGATCATTGTGCTAACATACACAGAGCTCAACTTACAATCAACCGACACATACAACATGCATTCTCTTTTCCTGCTGTCATGCAATCACAAGTAATCCACATTGATAACATCTTTTGCTAAGAGATGCCTGGGGATGGCTGTCATGACACCTCCCCTAGTTTTGTGCATCCAACACAAGATAGCTCAGGGAACACTCAATACACACTCACCACAATGTCTCAGAACTCAATACCTGTCACTTGACACAGAAACATGCCCATTGACTCACCCATGGATGCACACTGCAGGGCTTTGACTACACAATCTGACAAACTGTGCAAACTCTAGGCTGTCTAAAGGTAGGATATGCCGAGGTACAAAGAAAACTGTGCACATGGAGCACTTGCCTGCTCCTCTGGTGCACCATAGAGCTGTTCATACAGGGGTAGGACCTCCTCCACAAGCTTCTCCAGCTCTACCGGGGAGAAGGCAGGGGCCCTATCACCTGTTGGACGTGGCATGATTGCTCCCAGAAGTGGTACAGAGCAGCTGAGGTAGTGGAGGGCTCACTGACAGCAGTGTCAGGAGTCAAGTGAGGGATTATGCAGAACATGACGGTCACATCTGCCACGTATGTGACTGCCACCGCCGACAGACACAGCCATTGGCCCAATTCCATCACTGGCAACAACATTAACCTATGGCTGCGGCCGCTGCAGTAGCATCCGCCTACCGCCATGATGACTTCTGCTGACGGTCCTGGGCAGTTTCTAAAGTCCTGTGGAGTAGGTCAGGCAGCCACCATTTTGGAGGCACACTATGCCATTTTTAGAAGTTTTAGATGCGGCCGAAAATGTTGTTCTAGCGAATTATGAGTGCTGGCCTTGTCCTGTCATGTAGTTCAAGAGAATTTGACATAATTTTGGTATGATGCCAAGCACATATGACAACACGATTTGGGGCACAAGCCCCCATACCCTCCCCCCAGGGCTATGTTGGTTTTGGGGCATTATCTCACAGTCCGATGTGGCAAGTCACATACACATATTGTTGCTGTCCAGATGATGATATGTCCACATCTGTGTAAATGCAAAGGGGAAATGTGTTACTTCTGTGTAAATGAAAGTGGTGATGTGTACTCTGTATCATGTCCTCTGCTACTCACATGCCATGTCACTGTTCATCTATGACATGCATTATGTATCCTGCAAGGGACACATTGAATGATGGCTATACTCTCCTTTTGTCCCACATAGTTACCCTTGGAGGGGAGGGATCAGACAACCTCCTGTGGACCGTCCACTGGCAGATCTTCAGGCAATGGAATACAGACACATCATCTAGATATACCGCCTGGATAGGCAGACAATCATGGATCTTTGTTGTCAGTTTGAGCGAGATCTAATGCCTGCCACCAAATAGCATGCCACCCATCACTCAAGTCATGGCGGTATTGCATTTCCCGGCCACAGAGCCCTTCCAAAATGCAGTGGCCCTATCTGCTGGGATGTCCCAGCATATGTTCCATCTGGTCTTGAAGGATGTACTCTTAGCAATGTTGAAACACCTGGACAGCTAAGTCCAGTTTCCTCAACAAGAGGCTGACTTCTATGGTTTGGCACACATCTCACATGTGGTGGGAGCCATTGATGGTACACATGTAGCTCTGGTTCCACTGCATGGCAATGAACAAGTCTATCGGAACAAGAAGAACTCCCATTCCATCAATGTCCAAGTGTTTGGCAGATCACTACATTTCCCAGGTCTGTGCCCGTTATCTGGGTTCAGTCCATGATGCGTTCATCAAGCAGAACAGCGCTATTCCTCATATGATGACACAATTGTACCCAGAGATGGCCTTGCTGGTTGGTAAGTCACATATGTCCTGTTTGTTTGTATGCTGCTATAGAGACGATGCTTGGGAATCATGGTTGCACATATGTCGCGTTCCCTTACAGGTGACTCTACACACCCAAACTATCCATGGTTGTTGACACCGGTGAGGAACCCAACTACTCCAGGGGCCCTCTTCTACTCACCCGGAAAAGTATGTAAGATCATTGTGCCCTGCTGCATGTGCCAGAACATTGCCCTGAGGAGAATTATCCAATATATTCCAGTTGAGGGGGAGCTAGCAGTGCCACTGGATGAGCCTCCTAAAATGGCAAGTGAGGATGACAGTGATGAGGAAGAAGATGGAGACATGCGGGCAGATCTCGTCAATCTCTACGTCACTTAAGTGTAAGTATAAGATGTTATGAGATTACTGTGACTGCATGGGAAACTGTAGGGGTCAGGATTTGTTGAGTAGGGTATCTTTTTTTCCAAGAGGCAGGGCATCTCATGCTATGCATTATACAGGCAAGGTTTGCTAGCTAAGTCAGAGTTTAACATGTGACTACCTTGATGCTCTGTTTGGCTCAGTCGTATTGCATTGTCAGTGGATCAACTGAAGTTTGAAATGAGAATTGGGTCATATGTATGCCTTTACCTGTTTGAGATCCTTGTATTTTATTCCTTCTTCCAGGTGTCCTCACCATGCCATCCTCATTTGGGCATTTCAGAATTCTGTCATTGACAGGTAGCTGTTGCTGGTCTGACGTGAAGTGGATATGAAGTGGACGTGAAGTGGATATGGATTGATCCAGGTAATGTTGGTCACAGACTTGGGGGGTGTGTCCTGTACCCAAGCATCCTGGACAGTGGGTGGGTGGGTAGGAATCTGAAATACACAATACACTTGTTTGCTGTGTTGTGTTGGTCCAATGGTCTTATGTGTGTGATAATGTGGCCATGCAACATGTCATCCTGTGCAATCCATGCATTCGACCTTCACACTGTGTTGACGTTGATCCTGTATGATCTTTTTGTGGCTGTCGAT